>NW_016107350.1:2842546-2856567 GCF_001604975.1 Cebus imitator | reverse complement strand
AGCTGTGGGACAGCTCTGAGTGTCTACAGATTCATGAAAAAGAACAAGCAAGATAAATGCTTAATAACGTAATGAATAAGAATCTTCCAAAAGGAGTGAAGGCAATCAAATCATAAATCTGAGAAATGATTCTAGAGATATAGGGGCTTTGTAAACAAACTAAAAAAGAAAAGTAAAAATTATATGAAAACAAACATAGTGGTGTGTTGTATGTATTATACAGTTCAATATATGTTATACAGAGGCATGAAGGAAAGAAGTACATGAAACCTGTCCTCAAGATCTAGTTAATCTTATACTGGAAATTTTAACCCGTGTACTCAAGTAAGAAAAATAAATAAATAGAAATCATACAAATCATAAAAAGAAACAAAACTCTATTTGATTCATGGATGGTCTTTGCACAAAATTCCATTATGTACAAAATAATTAAAATTATTAGAAGTGAAGATACTAGAAATAAAATGTTTTGTAATTTCACACTACATGCTATCATAACACCATAATGTTAATGTACAAAATTATTTTTATATATAACTATTACAGCAAAAACCCAGACCTGCATAGAACATCCGCCAAAGAGATGGAGCTCAGAAAACAAAGGATAACTCAGACAAGTCAAGCTTCATGAGAAGATGAGCTTATTAGGACTCACATACAGGGCAGCAGGATAACTCCAGAGATCCACCAGCTGCCCACCATCTTCCTCTAAGCTGCTTTTAAGTTACTTTTCTGGCTCTTCTTACTGCTTGTGATGACAGTGTTTTTCTTGGTATGTTCCTAGATACGGATGTTTGGGTTTTAAGGGACATCTGCTCCTTGGCTGGGCACCATGAACTTTGCTTACCATCTAACCTTCAGGACTCAAGCAGCAAACACATGCACTTACATACCCTGGTGGGGGACCCAGGACCCATTACTCTACAACACTATTTATGAACCATTAAAAATTAGAACTTTTTTAAAGTCACGTTTAAGACAGCACAAGAAACATGAAATTCTTAATCTACAAAAATGTGGAAAAATGGGTAACAACTAAAATACACTGGTAAAAGAAATCAAAGAAGAATTAAATAAGTGAAGAGCTTCGTAGCCAATATTGACAAGAAGCTAATTCTGTTCAAAACATTCTAACAATTCAATCCTAAAATTCAATCTAGTTAAAATTCCTAGGAGGATATTTGCAATTAACCAACAAGCTCATTTACCACTTTCAACAGAGAACCAAAGGAATTATAATAGAAAAATCATTTTGACAATAAAAATGAAAGAAACCACTGATTTATATGTATATTATATACATATATGTAATATATGTGTATATCTGTTGGTGACTTTAACCATATTATTCATAATTTCAAAAACTGGTGAATAGACAAGAAGTTATATGCTATGTCTATTCAATATCACATTACTTAGTAATAAAAAGAAATCTGATAACATAACAACATGAATGTGTGTCAAATTTATTATGCTGTTTAAAAAGCCAGACATAAAGCCCATACAGGATGCTATTTGCTCCCTCGTGTATGACATTCTAGAAAATATAAAACGATTGGGACAGAGAACAGTGATTTTCAAAGACTGAGGGCGCAGAAATATTGATTCAAAAAGCACAAAAGGGAGTTTTTCTGGGTGATGGTACTGTTATATTTCTTGAGTATGGTATTTGTTATATAACCATCTAGGTTTGTAATACACTGAGTACTTGAAAAGATTACTTTTACCATATATAAATTTTAATTCGATAAACCTGAGTTTCTAAAACAAAGATTTACTTATAACCAGTAGGGTCACAATCCCATCTTCCTGCCATTGGCTAAAATGGTTTCAATAGTTGATTCCTCTTGTTCATGCCAACCAATGTGTCTTTTGTTTAACCAAAACCCTTGAAATATCTTTGCCTCAGGCTTTTATTGCAATTTCTTGTAATTTGAAGATTTCACCCTCCTATTCATCCTTATTGTTACATTTGCCCATCTTTTTTCAACTCCAGTTGCAGGGGTTAATATCTGGAAAGGATAATAGCTTGAAAACAGCCATGGTGGAGGGTTTACTCCTTGAAAGTCGTCATATACCATATATCAAGACTTTCCTTTCATTTGGGCCACTTGTTACCAACATCACTGCCTTTAGTCAACTCTATTAACAAGTATTTAACCTGGTTTAAAAAGGCACTTGTCAAAACAGAGATTTATATTGCTTATATGTTTAATATTTTTAAAATATGTATTTTTGTACTTCACTATCTAATTTAATATTTGGGGTAACTTTTATATGTATCCCAAATAGAACAGGACACTCTATCATTTGTCCTAACTTATGAGCTAATTTCAAGGTGAGAGAGGTAGATTCCATGTGGAGACATTGGAACCTAAAGAGCAATGTAATTGGGTCATAGATTAAATAATTTTTAAAATGTTTATTTTAAATATATATATTTTTTAATTTTCAGGAAAAAATTGATTTTTCTATATTGTTCTTGACTTAAAATACACATTACCCATTAGTTTTCTAGTTTTTGATGTTTTTCATAAAATTATCTAAAAAATGGCAAAATGCTTGTGGGATTAATATACAAGGGGCTTTGTAATCATATTGTAATTGCTTGACATAGTTCATTTCTTGACTCTGACTCTGGCATCTGAGTTTCATAATTGTCATAATTACTCAAATTTTTCAAATTAACGATTTTAAATGAACGTTTGTTTCAATTTCAGATCTTTTCTATTTCATGCAATAAATAATTTTTATCAGTAAATAATTATTTGGAAATATTTTTTTCAGAGCTCATGCTCCAATGATATAATTTAGTCCAACTTTCTGATTGAAAATATGCAAAGAAGAAGCCTTTTGTTTGTATTAATTGCAAGTCATCTTTGCATACACAATGATGATCACTCTATTTTCTTTAGATAGATAATTCATACTAATGTAACCCAATGATATAATCTTGGATGTGTAACTTACATACATGCAGGTAGTACATGAAGCATGTGGTGTGCTGAGATGGAAATAAGCTTGTAAAAGGCATTGATTATCTAACTGTGGCTTGGTACCTAGCACACCCTACTAGCAAGGGTCCCAACAGTCACATTGGCTCTATTTGACTTAGAAGATGCAGAGGTGGGCTAAAAATTTATCTCTTTTTCATAATTACATAAGACTGGGCATCCCTTCCCTTGCCTCAATCTGGGATTTTGAGAGCTTATTATAAAATCCCCAGTGAAAATCCACCCAGGTGGTTCTTCCCAGGTGGTTTAAATTAAAGAGGGAATTTAAAAAATTCCCTCTTTAAATTTTCCCACCCTAGTGTGAACAAGCTAGAAGTTGATTCTATGAGGCAGTGACAACAGACAATGTTCAACTTCTACATTCCTTAATGTTTGTGTATCGGAAGAAGGTGTAACAAGATGCCAGGCACCAGAATTCCAGGTATGCTGGTTTTCACTTTTCTGAAAGAAAGATCCAAGCACAATGCCTATAATAAATATTAGAAATGTTCTGTCTCCATTGGGAAATTAGCCAGTATAAACAATCTAACATATATAAATAAAACCAAACAACAGTTACTCTTTTCCATAGTGTTATGTTTTTGTGTTCAATGAAATATTTAATTTCATTACAAAATTTCTAGCATTTCTCAGAGGGATAAGACAAATAAGCACACCGCAAATTAACAAGAAAAACACAAAACAACTTTCATAAATTAAAACTGTCTAGTGCTTTCCTTTCCTATAATCATTGTCACTGAATAAAGTACCTGTTGGACAGAGGCGGCTGGTTAATGGCAATCTCCACTCACCCTTTTCCCATCAGTAACAATGGCCTCTAATGCTTAACTGAACACATGATCACCAGGAATAAATATTATATTCCCAATCTTTTCTTAACACAGGGCATGACACACGTAACCAATTTCTGACCTGTGTTGTGTAAGGGGAAGTGATGTGTGTAACTTCTGAGAAGTTGACTTACATGCAATGGGCATATCCTATCTTTGTGCTTTCTTCCTTCTTGGAAAGGCAGTTGTGATGGCTGGATCTGGGGCAGCCATGTAACAACACGAGAAGCAGCAGCAGCAGCACTTGGGTGTGGCAAACAACAAGATAATAGGCATCTGGATTTCAGTTTTTTTTTTTGTTTGTTTGTTTTTTGTTTTTGTTTTTTTTTTGAGATGGGGTCTCCCTCTGTCACCAGGCTGGAGCACAGTAGCAACATCTCAGCTCACTGCAACCTCCACCACCCAGGTTATAGAGATTCTTTTGCCTTAGCCTTCCTAGTAGCTGGGGTAAGAGGCATACACCACCACACCCAGCTATTTTGTATTTTTAGTAGAGATGGGGTTTCACCATGTCGGCCAGGATGGTCTCAATCTCTCGCCAGCAGCATCTGAATTTCTGATGATCATGAAGACATCATATCTGAACTGGGGTGTCCACATATACCTGAGAGGCAAAAATGTCTATATTATTTATATGAGTTCTCAGCCTACACTGCACATATGAATTATCAGAGAACTTTCAAAATGTATCAAATGCACGGTCCTATTAAGATCTCTGGAAATTTATTCATGGCCTGTAATTTTCCACTGGGTCAACTGTAACCCAGGCTTACCTGTCTGCTACATCCAGAGACTGTACCCTGCTCCTAGGCAGTCTTGCTTGCTCCACAATTTCATATGTGCCGCAGAACTCACCCTCTGCCTACCATAACCAGCAAGGAGTGAGGCACTACCTTCTCTCAGCTGACTCCTGTGCTGCAGAAACTTACTAAGAAACACCGTGGATGTGTTTCAGACTCAGAATCAAATTCTTTTTAGTCACCACATTTTAGAGATTCTGAATGAGTATATATGAGCGGGTCCAGGGTACCAGCATGCTCCCTTCTCACCCAAATGAAAATTACTGGAAAACTATATTATTTGGTATTCGTTTACACAAGGCTGAGTGTAACTGATTAGTTAATAGTAAAAGGTTTGGTGTCGGTAAAAGAGTTGAATTATTCTAAACCATAACATTCTAGCTTCAGGGTTTGGGTGAGATGATGATATATATATATTTTATTCCTGAGAAGGAGTCTCACTCAGTCATCCAGGCTGGAGGGCAGTGGTGTGATCTTGGCACACTGCAATCTCCTACTCAGGGGTTCAAAAGATTCTCTACCTCAGCCCCATGAGTAGCTGGGATTACAGGCGTGCACCACCACGCATGACTGGTTTTTGTATTTTTAGTAGAGATGGGGTTTCACCATGTCGGCCAGGCTGATCTCAAACTCCTGGTAGTAGGCGATCCACCCATGATTCACCTGCTTTGGGCCCCCAAAGTGCTGGGATTGCATGTGTGAGCTACCATCCCCTGCATGAGATGATATTTTTGAGCCACAGTTTTCTCATCAGTAAACCAGAGATACTAATAGTAATTTCAGGTATTTTTGTGAGACATATATTATTGAAATTATTATTATTAAATTAATTTCATAATACATTCTTATATTAATTATTCTTATAATTAAACTATTGAAAGCATTTTATAAACTTGCATGGTGCTAGAGGGCACTTTAGTCCTTAAAGAGGCGGCAAAAGTAAATGAATTTCCTTTATGCAATAAAAAAAAAAAAGTAAAGATGCAACGTTTGATTTTATTTTTCGTGTTTTGTAATGCAAAAAAACCCTTCTTTTATTTAAATTACAGCATATGCAAATTAACTTTTGGGTCATATAATCATTCTGGATTATTTCAGAAAATTATTATGGTTTCATCACTTGATTGTAAAAATGTATTAATATTCTCAGTTTAAAGAAAATGCACAGGTTTTAAATCCTCTCTGATAAGGGCTCATGAACTTAGAGCTGCTGATTTTTTAATTTGCAGGGTTTTTACATAACAAATTATCAGAAACCAAAGCACCCAGATAGCATACTATGAATAGAAAACATCTTTCCTGAACAAGTACAGGCTTTATTACTTAATTGTATTTACACTGATGAGCGCACACAAAGAAAAATCAATTTGTGGGAGTTTATTTCATTGGTATTGAAATTGTATCTTCCTTGAAAATCTTGGCACAAAGTGCCTAGTTTGTCTCCCAAGTTTATTAAATTATTCTTTCACTATATTCTGTGCTGTTATGTGGTTTTATATGGGCTCGATAGTTGAGTGGTCAAAATCGCTTTTCTAAACTTTAGAATATTAACTTCCAATATTTACCAAAAAAAATGCATGTATTACAAAATCACACTAAAAGGGCATAAAATAAATGTGAATACTCAACATACTTAGGTTTTTTCTGGAACCTTTCTGAAAGTATTAAAAGAAGAGGCTGGAAACCAGCAGTTATAATATTGGTTATTTCCCTACCAACTTAATGATAACATTAAAGCGTGCTCAGCATGCTTTCTGAAATGAATAAAAATGCACTTTTACAACTTTTATTGTGGAAAATCTGGAAGGAATGCTAGAAAACCATTCCGATGTACTCACCCAAACAAGACAAAATACCCACACCTTATCCAACTCAAACAATCATTTAATGAATCAAAAGAGCTGAGATGCCCTACCCTCTCTATCTGCTAAAGGCTTCCATCAGCTGGGTGCGGTGGCTCACGCCTGTAATCCCAGCACTTTGGGAGTCTGAGGCAGCTGGATCACGTGAGATCAGGAGTTCAAGACCAGCCTGGCCAACATGGTGAAACTGACCCTCTACTAAAAAGAGAAAAAATGTAGCTGGGTGTGGTGGTTGGTGTCTGTAATCCCAGCTACTCAGGAGGCTGAGGCAGGAGAATAGCTTGAACTGGAGAGGAGGAGGTTGCAGTGAACTAAGAATGTGCCATTGCCCTCTATCTAGGCAACAAGAGTGGAATTCCATCTACAAAAGAAAAAAAAAAAAAAAGGCTTTCATCATGAACTTGACTGTGTTCTAAATTCTCCAGAAGAAGCTCATATCCTCCCCATGTCCTGAATGCCAAAATCCAAAGCTGGAAACTTCATCTTACTTAATCTCTATGTTTTTTAAAAATTTTATTTTTCTACTCAGGAATAAAAATGCCTACTCTCTGAGGCACGTCTAAGCATTTGTCCTCCAGTATAATGAATGTTTTTGGTCACATTGTTAATGACAAGCTTACAGATTTCTTTTCTGCTCCCGCCTTCAAAGCGCCAAGCCCTGTAGTCTTACAGGATGATATTCATAACCTGTTTGACCTTAACTTCCTTCCATTTAAGCCTTTGTTGCTCAGAATCACTCATTTTATTAGTTACCTGTTGATCCTCAACATATTACTTCCAAAACTTAGTGGATTAAGACAACAAACATTCATTATGTCAACTTCTCTGGGTCGAGAACCATATAAGAAATAGTAAAGCCCTCTAGCTCAAGGACTCCCATAGGCTGCCATCACTTAAAAGCCGGACTCAGGGAGGATTCACTTCAAGATTAATCATGTGGCTGGGGGCAGTCCTCAGGTCCTTCCTTGCTGGCTTTGACTGGTTACACGGGCTCCGAGCTATGTGGTCTTTTGTTAAAGCAGCTCCCAACATAGCAGTCAGCTCCCCTTGTGATGAAAGAGGGAGAGAGGATTCCCAAGACAGAAGCCACAGTCTTTGTGCAGCCTAATCTTAGAAGTGATATCCGTCACTTCTGCTATAGTCTATTTGATATTGAAGTGAGACAAATTCAACCAGGACAACAGAGTAAAGATTCCTCAAGGAGTTACCTCTGCCAGGGGTACGGGTGACATGGAGTAATTTTAGAGGCTGCTTACAAAATCCACGAAAGATACAATGAGAAAACATGATATTCCTCTGAAATTGCTGAAAAAGCACACCACTCTTGAATCAGTCTTCTGTCTGTTCAGTGTGTCAACAATTCATCCTGCAGCTGTTCTTCTGTCTCACTAAGACTTTCAATCCACTGGTGCCTCTGCCTTCTCCTATTGCATTGGGATCCTCCTGCCTCCTGTGGTCAGTTACTCCCACAAGCAAACTAACAATGGCTCTTCTCAACACTGGCTTTATGTTAGAATTGCCTGAGGAGGTTCCAAAGATGCATATTAGTGCCTTGGCCCCAACTGAGATTGGCTGACCCAGTGTCTCTGGGATGGATAGCTGGCATTCTATTGTGATTCTAATATGCAGCCATATTTGGGAATCAATATTGCAGATTCCATCACTGAATATTTTAAAATGTAATTGCTAGTACCATAAAACAAGGATTGACATACTGCTTCCCTTGGGATAAATACAATTCGTCACCTATTTTAAAAATAATTTTGTATTGAAATACAGCCACATTTTCATATTGTCCAAGGTTGCTTTTGCAGAACAAGGGAGAGCTGAGTACTTCCTACGGAGACAACATGGCTCACAAAATAAAAATATTTACTCTCTGCCCCTTTACTTAACAAAAATTACTGATTTTTAACCTATTCCCTCTCACCTCTTCCTCCCTCTCTCTCTCTCTCTCTCTCTCTCTCTCTCTCTTTCTCTCTGTTGTTTTCAGTTTTGTCCTTTTTAGCAGCACATTGTCAGCCTCTGCTCTGGATGAACTCAACTATTTGATTTCTACATATTTCTAAGTCTACGATCACTGCTGAAGAATATCATACAAGAAAACAAACTGATACTATTTTAAGATAATGATCACCATTAGAAACTGGGTTTTTAATTGTGCCTGACGTAACTTTTTCAGTCTCTACAATCCTCTAATTTCTGACATTCTCTTCCCCCTTCTCACTTCTCTCTCTCAGCAGATGACTTTGCCACTGCAACACAGAGGAAATACAAGTAAGGCTTCATAATCATAGTCTTTCAACTACCTGGCACTAAATCAATATACCTGTCTCCACAGCAGCTAGAACCTTTCCCTCATCCTGCGAAGGTGGTCTTATTCTTCACTCTGCTGTAGGCCACTTTCCTCCTCTGACTTCAGAATTAGTCTTCACCTGACTTTATGAGGAAATTTACATTGTTACCAATCTCTCTACTGAAAATTCAACTTTTTCTTTCCACCTAGATGCTTCCTATCATGGTTTCCATGAACCTTATTGTGTCAATGATTGTCATTTTAGATATACAAGTTTTATTTCATTTATTTATTTATTTATTTATTTATTTATTTATTTATTTATTTCTGAGCTTTGAGCCTATATAATCTGCTCAACACGGCAATCTTATTTCCACCTTAATTGGACAAATATCTCCAGAAAATAAATCTCTCATTTCCTGTTGTGTTAAATGAAAAATAACTACTAAGGTATTCAGCAATGATAAAGAATCTGAGAATTTAACGGTTCTTGATACACACTTGTTTTATTCACATGCCAAACCCACCTCCAGCATTTTATTCCCACACATGACAAGCTTGTCCAGGTTTTGTGTGGTTTGGAGGACTTTATATTTTGTTAGCTTTCCAATTCCCTCTACATTAGGACACTAGGCTTTGTTAAAAGGAAATGTCTACATTGGATGCCTGTTAAAAAACAGAAAAGAAGAGTCTATTCAGGACTACGGCAATAGGGTAATAATATAGTTATAGTAGGGAGAGATCGAACTAAAATTTCTCCCAGCAAGGAGCGGGAATTTATAATCAAAGAGCTGAGTGAGGCTGGGCGCGGTGGCTCACACCTATAACCCCAGTACTTTGGGAGGCTGAGTTGGGTGGATCACGAGGTCAAGAGATCGAGAGCATCCTCGTCAACATGGTGAAACCCCGTCTCTACTAAAAATACAAAAATTAGCTGGGCTTGGTGTTGCATGCCTGTAGTCCCAGCTACTCGGAGGCTGAGCAGGAGAACTGCTTGAACCCAGGAGGCAGAGGTTGGGGTGAGCAGAGTTAGCGCCATTGCATTCCAGCCTGGGTAACAAGAGCGAAACTCCATCTCAAAAAAAAAAAGAGCTCAGTGAGTGAGTCAGTGGATAAAAACTAATTAGATATTAAGGGTGCGGGGATGGGATGGGGGTGTGTCTTGCTAAACTGCATTCTTGGGATGCTCAATGAACTGGCTTAGCAGGAGTCTTTGCTGAAACCAGGCCTGAGAAGAGGGACTGCAAGAGGCTGACTACAATTTGGTCAAGGAGAGACTGTCAGTTTCAGCCTTCTCTAGTCTATGAAGTTACATTGCTCAAGACCTTGCTAAGATGTATTCTAGAAGGAAGGCTAGTGTATTAGCTTGTTCTCACACTGCTATAAAGAAACACCAGAGATGGAGTAATTTATAAAGAAAAGAGGTTTAATTATCTCACAGCTCTGCAGGCCGAACAGGAAGCATAGCAGCATTTGCTTCTGGGGAGGTAACTGGAGCTTTTCCTCATGGCAGAAGGTAAAGTGAGAGCAGGCATCTTGCATGGCAGAAGCAGGACTGAGAGGAAGAGAGAAAGTGCCACACATTTTCAACACCCAGGTCTCATGAGAACGCTATCAGGAGGACAGCAGCAAAGTGGGAAATCCGGCCCCATGTTCCAACCACCTCCCACCAGACCCCATCACCATCACAGGGGATTGCAATTCGGCACGAGATTTGATCAGGGACACAGATACAAACCATATTAGTAATAAAGCCTGAGATTTAGGAGCTGATATGGTTTGGCTGTGTCCGCACCCAAAGTCTCATGAATTGTAAATCCTATAATCCTGCATGTCAAAGGAGAGACTCTCTGATTGTGTTTACTGAGGCCTTCCCAGCCACAGGGAATTGTGAGTCAATTAAACCTCTTCCTTTTATAAATTACTCAGTCTCAGGTATTTTCACAAAGAAATGTGAGAAAGGACTCATACAGGAATCTTCAAGGACATCTCATCCAAATTCAAAGTTGTGTATCACTTGTTTCTTTGACCTCGTCTATTATATTATACATACACATATACACACATATATATCAACTTTACTAAATGGTTTCTTCATTCTGAGTTTTGCTGTTTCATTAGGAAGAAAAATTGGTTCGGATATTGCTAACAGTACATTTCTGCTTATGCTATAATACACAAATTGAAAAATTTGATAGAAATTCATTGATGATTGTTATCTGATATTTTTAAATAAGGGCTAATTATATATCTCAATAGTATTGTTATCCTGGAAGTGACAAAATACAGATGTGACAATGCATGTTGTTATAGTATGTTCTATCAGTGACTCAAATAACTAAAGTATTGCCATTAGCAACAGAATTTTTGTAAATGTTGACTCTTGAAAGTTTCTACAATCACAAGACTTTTTCTCTTCAACTTACATAGTGGTTGTACTCTTAAAAATTTAGTTTGTATTAAGCCATTCAAAGTATTTTTATGTAAAATATTCATTTCTTGAATACATAATTACAGATGGTCACTTATATGACTATTCATTGGGGCATTTGATGGGAATATTTTTTACAATGCAGAATTGCAGGATATCTAGTATTGTTTATTCTCACACTGGAAATACAATTATTCCCTTCTAATCGTTTGGATAACTGAAACATTCAAGCATTTCTAAACAGAAAAAGATGATACAAACACAGTTGAAGGCACATGAAGATTTCAATAAAATGTCAAACAACTGAAAAGACTGTAGAAATAAATTGTTCTGCCTATACTAAAATCCAAATTTAAACTATGTTAGAGTCGAAGATATTTAATATGCTATTTCAGCATTCACTAGCTGTTTTTATTTTCTATTCAGATTTTTTTCTACTGCCAGACTTTTTCTAACAAGTCCTTCAAACCTTCTTTATAATAACTTATAAAAATTTGTTACACTATGCTCAATGATTTCCTCAATTAAAATATGATATATAAAATAAGAACAAGTGAGAGGAAAAAAAATCACAGTTTGTACATCTGTTTTGTGATGAATATAGTAGTTAGATATTTTCTATGTAAACGTACTCATTAAACCCATATCAAACTTTTTCTCCTCTATTTTTTAAATGGAAAATGTCAGGTTGATAGGATTTTTTTTTTTTTTTTTTGAGATGGAGTTTCGCTCTTCTTACCCAGGCTGGAGTGCAATGGCGCGATCTTGGCTCACCGCAGAGGTTGATAGGATTTAATGAACTCTATTAATAGCTGTCAGTAATGAAACTATAATTACTGAGAACTATAGTGGGTTCATTTTTAAAATTTTCAGCCAGTCTACACCTTCTTTTTTTTTTGAGACGGAGTTTCGCTCTTGTTGCCAAGATTGGAGTGCAATGGCATAATCTCGGCTCACTGAAACCTCTGCCTTCTGGGTTCAAGCAATTCTCCTGCCTCAGTCTCTCGAGTAGCTGGGATTACAGGCATGTGCCACCACACCTGACTAGTTTTGTATTTTTAGTAGACATAAAATTTCTCCATATTGGTCTGGCCGGTCTCGAACTCCCGACCTCAGGTGATTTACCCAATCTATATCTTTTAAGTGTAAAATGCTTTCAGAAAAATACCTCAACCTAAATGGAGAAATGTGAAAGTTGTGAGCACCAAAATGGAGTCACTTTCATCAACCATAGCAAAATGAAGCTGGGAGGCCATGAAAGAGGATCCTTCATGTACCTATGTCTATAATAAGAGCTGCTGCAATGGCTCTCTCAAAAGCACAAAAATGTTAGATATGATACTTCTATGAAGACATCTCTCCAACAACAGCCAACATTATCAATGAGTATTTGCCAACTCTTGTAATAAACTTCTCTGGCCAATGAGGTTTATTACAAAACAACTCACATAAACTTTCTCTCTTACTTTTAAGATTGTTGCCTCTCTGATATGGTTTAGATTTTGTCCCCACCCAAATCTCATGTCGAATTGTCATCCCCAATGTTGGAGGAGGGGCCTGGTGAGAGGTGACTGGATCATGGGGATGGATTTCCTCCTTGTTGTTCTTGTGATGTGAGTGAGTTCTCAGGAAATCTGGCTTTTTAAAAGTGTGTGGCACCTCCACTTCACCTTCTTCCTCCTGCTTCAGCCATATAAGACGTGCCTCCTTACTTTTTGCCTTCTGCCACAATTGTAAGTTTCCTGAGGCCTCCTCCAATCATGTTTCCTGTACAGCCTGTGGAACTATGAGTCCATTTAACCTCTTTTCTTTATAAATTACCCAATCTCAGGTAGTTCTTTATAGTAGTGCCAGAACAAACTAATACACTCCCTCAGCTTCTTTGGTGCCTAAGATCCACCATAGCATGTGTATTTCAAATTGCAATTTATTGCTATTTCCTAAATACACTCTTTATTTTAGAGAGTCAGTATCTCTGCTGTTTAAGTTGACATAATCTGTTATCGGAAGCAAGATGTACAGGTGACAAGCCTTCTTTGGATTGGCGATAGTTGAAATCGTGTATGACCTTCACCTGAGCTCACTATGCTCTCCACTTGTACAAGCTGTTTCTTTGCTGCGAGGAAAGTCTTTTCGTGATTTGAGGTCCCGCCTTCTCAGTGAACTCTTACTTTTTGGGGTATCTGGTTTTCTAAAGGGCATTCTGTCTGATAAGCATTCTTTTGGTTTGATTTTTGGTTTGGTTATTTACGCATGAATTTCATCTCATTAGGAAACAAATTAAGTTTGAAAGACTGACTAGTGAACTAAATCAGTCTTCAAAGTTTTTGGCATTTACCTTTATTTTGAAACTCTTTGTAAGAAGTGTAAACCTGTAATGATAATTTCTGCTTTGTAAGGATATCTCCCTTTCTGATTTCTAAAATGTCAGATGCTTCCACAAAGCAAAAGGCAGAGACCTGGGTCTATCTACCTATTGTAAACTCACTCTTGACCATTTCATTTTAAATGCTTCCTATGTATGCCTTTTCTTTTTTATTTCAACAAATAATGATGCTTCTGTTCTGTGACATTGAGATTTAAATTTTCTACATTCCTTTACCTAAAAGTCATCTCTTTGGAAGTACAAATTTTAGATGGCCTAACTAACACTTGTTTATGGCAAGTGAACAGATCATTAAAAGACAGATAACCTGAAAGAGGGAGTAAAACTACTTGCAAGCAAGGCAAATAAAAATTCTTAATGAAAATTGTTAGATCTTCTTCCATCTGTATTTTTTTTTTTTTT
>NW_016107350.1:2824239-2841031 GCF_001604975.1 Cebus imitator | reverse complement strand
ATCAATTTGGCTGTTAAACTTTGCATACTTCACGAAGTTCTTGTGTTGTGTTTTTCAGCTCCATTAATTCACTTATATTCTTCTCTAAATTGTGTATTCTTGTTAACATTTCATCAAACCTTTTTTCAATGTTCTTGGTTTCTTTGCATTGGGTTAAAACAAGTTCTTTTAATTCACAGAAGCTTCTTATCATCCACCTTTTGCAGCCTGCTTGTGTTAATGGAACATACTCATTCTCCATCAGGCCTTGTTCCATTGCTGATGAGGAACTGTGATCCCCTGTAGAGGTAGAAGCATTCTGATTTTGGGTATTCTCAGCATTTTTAGGCTGGTTTCTTCCCTTCTTTATAGATTTATCAATCTGTGATCTTTATAATTACCGTCTTTATAATTGGGTTTCTGAGTGGATGTCCAACATGTTGATTCCCAGCACTAAAATCTGAGCAACCCACTGCGCTGGCCAAAACAGTGGCGTTAAGATTGATGGTGCTTTTCTGACTCTGCACCAAGAACCTCTGCACCAAGGCAGGGGCAAAACCGCCTCTCCAGCCACAGGAGTTGTGCTGGCGACCCGCGGGGCTCCTCCGCTGGGAATCTCCTGGTGCATGAACAACAAAAATTCGTCTGAAAATGTGGCATTCTCTCATTCTCTGCACTTTCACTGGGAGCTACAATCCCGAGCTGCTAGTGGTCAGCCATCCTGGATCTCTCCCTGTCTGTATTTTTAAGGATGTCTACGTGTGTGTGTGTGTGTGTGTGTGTATGTATAATTTTTTTCTACCAAAATTCATAAACAGGTCTACTTAATTGGCTTACAGAGTGAAAAATAAGTGTTTAAACTAAGAGTTCTGTCAGAAAAATAAAAACTCGATTTTTTTTTGGCTCATGTGATGAAATAATCTTTGACAAATAAAGCTAGTTTTAAAATTTGTTGGTAAAATAAAAATAGAAATGTTTTCATTTCAAGACAGTTATTTTTATCTAAAAGTAGCATTAATTACAATGTATGGATATAGTTTTTAAACTCAAAGTTATTGGTGTTACAAGCTGGCTATTACTGAGATGTATAAATTCATAAAGCTATAAATCCACTCAATATCTGGTTGTGTTTAAGGAGCAATTGAAGAATAATTGCTAAGAATGAGCAAGTTAGGTGAATGTGCATTGACAAAAGGTTTATAATAAAGTTGTCAGAATTTCAAAAATCTTTTATTGTGACTTGAAATCTTAAAGTCATGTTATATTAAATTAAATAATAGTTAATTGGTTTAACATTTGAATCATTTCTAAAGAAAATACTGAAGCATCAATTGCTTAACAGAAGTTTAAAATATACATAAGTTTGCATCTTGGTTTTATATGTTATGGAAAAACTAAACGTATTTGGGCCTGTTAATAAAAGACATAAAATTGTTTTATGAGATGGTATTCACCTGCAAAATACTAATATGATTCACTTCAAAATGCTTACTAATTTTCACTAGAAATTAAGGTTACTAATTTAAATTAATATTAAATTAGTTAAATTAAATATTAACATTTAATATTTATTTTAACATTTTATTTAAATATTAATACTTAATATTAAATTAGGTTACTAATTTAAATTTAATATTAAAGTAATTTAAACTAGAAATAATGAAGGGAAACAGTCTTATGAGGATGAAGGAAGACACATAAAGAAAGTTATAAATATGAGGATATGTTTTTGTTAAGGGAAAAAGAGAGTAATTTTTCTCTAAAAGTAGAATGTCCCAAAGCAAAAAGAGAAAATATAGACTAAGCTAAATAACTGGGTGACAAATTTGTAGGTTTATGGAAAATTAACCTTGTGAAAAGAATTTTATGTGTAAACAAGTTGGCTAAAGTTAAAAGGGAATTATTCATAAATATTTCTAAAATCTTGAGCATTATTTTCAAAAACACAAAAATGGAAGACTTGAAATTTGTCCCTTATGCTAAAACAACAAGGTTCTCTTTCAGAATTAATCTGCTCTTAATAGAAAATAGTGAAATGTTTTCTCTACCTTTTAGGTAACTGTCTTAAGTAACCAAGATTTTTTGTTTATCAAGATAATTTCTTATGCTTTGTGCTGTCTTTATTAGGTCTTTTATTACTTGAGAAAAGTGAGTCAGAGGGTGACCAAGATGGTTGCCTAGAAGCAGCCAGTAGTGTGTGCCACTCTCACGAACAGAAGGAGTGGTGAGTAGACACTAGCTCTTCAACCAGAACATTCAAGTGAACACATTAAAATTCATCAATGACACAGTATGACCTTTGGATCAGGAAGAGTGAGACAGGTTAACCATTTACCCAGGAGTCGCATGGAGCCAGGGAAGTCCCCTTCCAGGAAAGTGGTGAGTGAGTGAGCATCCCTAGGGATGCACATTTCTGCCAGGAACCTTGGAATCCCTGGGCTCAGGAGATTCCCCAGCTGGGGCCTGCTGCTTAGGTATGTGTGGTGGAGTCTCAGAAGCATTGGTTCCCTGGGGACCCCAACACCAGGGGCTGTTCCAGCAATGGTGAAGGCCAAGTTTTCTTGCACGCTCCCCAGGAAAGGGGCCAACTCCGCTGACAGACTGCAAACCTCACCTCCACTGAACCTTATAGGACAAAGCCCACTGGCCTGGGATGCTAGCAAGGCCACCCCAGTCCTCCTGAGCTCTCCAGCTGGGAGCAACTTTACACTTCTCTGGTAGGAAGGTCCCAAGAGAGTGGCAGTCTACCCTTTTGCTGTTCCTCAACCCCCCTCCTGCTGCTCTGAGGCTTGGGAGGGTGCACAGCAATTACAGACAATCACAGGCTCCTAGCACAGTGCATTTGATGAACTTAAAAAAGATCAAAAAGCAAAAAACAGACAGCCTCATTTAAAAGTAGGCAAGGCATATGAATGGACACTTTCAAAGGAAGACATACATGTGGCCAGAAAGCATATGAAAAAATGCTCAACATCGCTAATCATTAGAGAAATGCAAATCCAAACCAAAATGAGATACCATCTCATACCAATGAGAATGGCTATTACTAAAAACTCAAAAAATCAGAGATGCTAGTGAGGTCATGGAGAAAAGGGAATAATTATACAGTGATGGTGGGAATGTAAAGTAGTCCAGCTATTGTGGAAAGCAGTGTGGCAATTTCTCAAAGAACTCAAAGCAGAAGTGCCATTCAACCCATCAATCCTATTACTGAGGGATCAAAATTGTTATACATCAAAAGGGATACAAATTGTTATACCATAAAGACACATGCACATGTATGTCCATTGCAGCACTATTCACAATAGCAAAGACATGGAGTCAATCTAAATGGTTATCAGTGATAGAGTGAATGAAGAAAATGTGGTAGATATAGAGCCTGGAATATTATGCAGCCATAAAAAAATGAGATCATCTCCTTTTCCAGCAACATGGGTGGAGCTGGAGGTCATGGTCCTAGAAAGTCAAATACAACATGTTCTCACTTATAAGGGGAGCTAAACATTGAATACATATGAACACAAATTGAATAGCAGACACTAGGCCGTACTTTAGAGTGGAGGAAGGGAGATTATGAAAATTTTAAAATTACCTACTGAGTATTACATTTATTATCTGGGTTATGCAATAATCTACATACCTAACCTACATGACACACAATTTACCTATATAACAAACCCACATGTATACCCTGAACCTAAAAGTTAAAAGAAAAACAATAGATAATTGTTCTCAATATTAAAAAGCTATGTTTTTGTTGACAATCACGTAAATTTCTTTACTTTTTGAAATCTTTTAATTTTCACTTTGATTAAATTACTGATGATTATTTCATGGTTATCTGTTAGTATACTCTGATAAAGTGTTTTAAACTGTTTGATGTTTTTGGCAAACTTCCCAAAATGATATTTTAAATTAACTCTTTTTGCCCTCAGGCTAATTTTGATATTTCTCAGTTGGACCCCTGGAAAGATCAAAGCATGTGTATCCCACATTGTATAAAAGGTATATTAAACTAATCAGACTTATTTAATATATTAAATTATATTGGGAGCATTGTCAAAAGTAAGTGGTGCTAAACCTTCTTTATGTTTAACAATATGTTTATTGATATGTGTTTCAAAATTATATTAGATTCTTCAAAATCGGATATGTTATCAGTCATAATCTTGGTTATTATCTTCAATGCCACAAAAATAATCAAATTTCTTTGTCAATTACATTATTATTATAATAAACTCCACGTGATTTTTTACCGTGGTCACTCTGCATCTGTCATCCACAGGGACTGACGGTTTTAATTCTTTTCTAAAGGCATTTGCCATCAGCTATAGCACAAAATTGCCTCTTCTCTGAAATTGATGATCCAATAAGCTTTAGCCCATATACTCCTTTATACCTCTACAGCCTCCGCGGATCAAGTAGTTATATTCCTCTGGCAGGCTGTGCTATGGAAACCAACATTAAATTACATTTTTTAATTTCCAGTTTATTACATACCAAGAGTTGATTACAACCTCCTTGTTTCATAAGTGGAAGCTATGTTAGAGTTGGAGGTGGGTGCCATAATTTCTTCAAGCGTCCTGAACAGGGACCTGCATCAGGATCAGAAGCACTTTTGATAGCATTGGAGATCTCATGGCTCAATAATCCTTGAAGTATGATTTTCGCCCTAGGATCAGTTGAAGTTTCTGTCACTTTTTCTACATTAAATCTCCTGGTATCAAACAGAGCTTTGCGGTATCACTGGCTGAGCAATAGAATAGAGATGTCCATGAAGGGTCCTGATGTCATTACTGCACACAGATGGGAAAGGAGAGACTACTTCCCCACCACCCAGATACTTCACTCCTCTCTTGGCATCAGTCCTATAGTTGGACCTAGGTTCTCAGAAAAGTAGATGTGCAGACAAGTTTGGGTTGAGCTTTAAGAGGACACATCGTCATGGAAGAGAATCCAATATCTCTAACCTGCTTTTCTTTTCAGTAAAGTATCCTGAGGGACCAGTAAGCAGGGAGATCTTTTTCTATTTTGCCTGCAGAATTCAGAAGACAGTTGATTTTTCAGTCTTTTACAGGATGCTTAAACAAAGCCGTGTAATTACACAAGGTGAATTTTATCTTGCCTAAGAAGATAAAGTGGAAATCTTCACTCCACCAGGGCAAATTTCCAAGGAGCTCATTTATTCTACTTCTTTCAAACTTCCATGTGATACATTTTCCTTTCACATTGTTGCTGATTTCCAAATAGCTGTCAGCAAGTTTTTCTCCGCCTTGCCTATTCTTCACTATTTTGGCAATAAAGCTCATAGAATTAGGGGACTTAGAAGATGTTTGAAAACATCCTCACGACGGCACTGCTGAAATGATTCACAGGAAGACTGGTCAGTTGGAAGAAAGATCCTAAAGATGTTACACTGGTTTTCAACAACATGCTTAGAGATTTCTTGAAGCAGATAGGGTGGCCACCTAGTGAAAACTATGTTTTGATTTAATTTATTTTAAATTTATGGTGATTCTGTGGGTTTCTAAAATGAGCAGATAGTCAAGTCAAGAGGCGTTTTGTGTTTTCTTCAGCCAAGAACAAGGTTGGAGGAGCAAGGACACAATTTGGGACAGGACACGTGCTATTACAGGAATCACCTTTATGTTTCTGGGAAGGAATGGGCGAGGGTGAGTAGGTTGGCTCAGCACTGTCCTGAACTGTTCATGAGAACTTGGGATGTGCAAAGGAAATGTGTGAGACATCAGTGCACCCAGGGGACAGCCCGGCTCCCTGCTGTGCTGAGTTTCTGTGGCCTACCATGTTTCCCTTGATGATGTAAATGAAGATGAAGGAGTTATTTCATGATGTCCTGCTGCTGAGAATAATAAATGTCTTGTTACAAATAGATGTGGCAATCATTTTTTCTGGATTATTATCAGGGTGGTCAGCTCTGGATTAAGGCACTCACATCCAATTTGTACAATACTGATACATAGGGGTACACTTATTACTGCTCAAGTGTTCTATGTTAAAAATTTTGTTTTACTTCTAAAGGTTAAATAAAAGTAAAAAAAAAAAAAACAGAGCTAAACTATCAAACTGTTCCCCTATTTGTTTTCCCCAAAGTATATTTTATTGAGGATGTCGTAGGATACCTGCCATTTAAGGAAATGAATAGAAAATTTAAAACCCCCAAAAAATGAGAAAAAGAGAAATTCAGTGCACAAAAATTGGGCTGGCCCAGCACCACACTGAAGTAGGCTGTGGTTTTGGAGAGGAGAGCCTTACTCTCTTTACATTCGCTCATGCTTCCACACAAGGCTAGCAGTAGAAACGCTCGAGTTCCTCTTGCCTATCAAGGGGACTAGGAGTTGACCAAAGGAAATATTTGGCTCCATGAGGAATGGACATCTCAGGATGTTTCCTGAACAGGACCTAATCAGGAAGCAGTCTGGACGTGTATGGACATGGTCACCTCATGAAAATGTGTGGTACTTGGCTCTCAGGAGAAACACCAAGTCTGAATCATCCATGCGGCAGCTTTGCATGGGGAGGTAACAACTTACAATTGAAACTGAACTGCTTCCTGCATGCCTTACCGTAGCAGTGATGAGGGCAATCAGTGCATGTGCTGTGAGTCACAGGTTTAAAGAAAAGGGAATGTTTTATGCTCAGTGTTTCCTTTGTCCTTGGACTACTCAAGC
Source organism: Cebus imitator (assembly GCF_001604975.1). Classification (NCBI taxonomy): domain Eukaryota; kingdom Metazoa; phylum Chordata; class Mammalia; order Primates; family Cebidae; genus Cebus; species Cebus imitator. Next base: position 2,834,363 of record NW_016107350.1, on the reverse strand, counting down.
TGGACAAAAGGTAACCATTCTTTTCAAGAAATCAACCTGATTTTGCTGGCTTGGTTTGTTGTTTGTTCTGTCCCTAGCTGTAAGAATGTTTTGGTCTGGAAACTTGGCTTGTCTCATAATACATTCTCTTTCTGTAATTTTAAAAATTTTTATTTCCATAGGTTTTTGGGGAATAGGTGACATTTGGTGACACAAATGAGTTCCTTAGTGGTGATTTGTGAGATTTTGGTGCACCCATCACCCAAGCAGTATACACCAAACCCAATTTGTTGTCTTTTACTTTTCACCCCTTTCCCACTCTTTCCTTTTGAGTCCCCAAAGTCCACTGTATCGTTCTTATGCCTTTGCATCCTCATAGGCTAGTACTTAAGAGTGAGAACACACGATGTTTGGTTTTTCATTCCTGAGTTACTTCACTTAGAAGAATAGTCTCCAGTTCCATCCAGGTTATTAGGAATGTCATTAATTCCTCCTTTTTTATGGCTGAGTAGTATTCTATCGCATATATGTATGTATGCATATACAAATGCATCACATGTATATATATATGTGTATATATGCATATGTGTGTGTGTGTTTATATATATAATATGTATATATATATCACAGTTTATTCATTCGTTGATTGATGGGCATTTAGGATGCTTCCTCATTTTTGCAATTGCTGATTGTGCTCTTATAAACATGCGTGTTAAAGTATTGTTTCTTGTATAATGACTTCTTTTCCTGTGGGTAGATACGCAGCAGTGGGATTGCTATATCAAGTGATAGTCCTACTTTTATGAGTTGTCCTTGTTTTTCATTGTAAGATAATACTTTTGATCACTATAGTTTGTCACCGTTTGGATTATTTCCCCTTTGAAATTCCTAAACTTTTCCCCTTCATAATATTAAAACAATTCATGTTAGAGGCTCTTTCAACATGAAAGGTTTGTAGTTAATACATTACATATATGTTGTTGTTTATAATAAAAATCACCTAGGCAAGAGGACTACCAGGTGTTAATTTTCATACTTTGCACAATATCTTTTTTTCCATGATGTGTTAACATCTACAATTTCACTAAATGTTGATGTCATTTTCTATTGAGATTCTGGTACTTAGGAGCTATGTGGTTTTTTGTTGTTGTTGTTGTTTTTGTTGTTGTTGTTGTTGTTGTTGTTTTCTCTTACTTCCCTGAAGCAAAAGACTACATGGCCTTCAGTGCAAAAACCTCAGTTCAATTCTGAAATTTATTATATTTGGTTGCCTCTTGGCTATATAACATCTGAATGCAAATCATTGAACTCCCTAATGAAGTATTATAGAGAATAAATTAAGAAGAATAAAGAAAAATCCTTCTTCAAGGAGATTCATGGAAGGGACTCTTAACAAGTATGCTGCAATTTAGATTTCTTATGATTTTAAGATTATACCATTGGACTCGGTAAGAATTTCCAGAAGTCTAATGAAGAAGCTCTTGGTGTCTTAAAACATCTAACCAAGATCAAATAGAATAAGTATTAATAAATACAACTAAACAAAATGATGACAGTATTTAGAGTGACTTTTTGTTTACCATTTTGCTGGCTCTTTAAATGTTTTGTTTTCCAGATTTGAGAAGACTTTTAAAAAGCTATCTATAGCATACAGCAATTTGGTAAAATATACTTTTATAAATAAAAATGAAAATATTTACTTTTTCTTCCTATCTGAGCCTGCAGACTTTTGAGAGCTCTTATTGATATTTTTATTTGATGGCAACATAGCTATTTGCATAAATTCAATAAAAATCTATTATTTTTATAGCAGGATAGAATTAGAAACATTGGTTATATTGTAAAGGATTTGACTTGAATATCATATTTTAGAATGTTCATAGATTGCCTAGCTTCAAAGATTCCCAGGCTCACACTGAATGAATAAACATTTTTACTTCTTGACAGGCAAGGAGCCTCAAGGCATATTGGAGACCTCAAGAAGAGAGAAATTCATCCAAATTTGTAGGTACTGCGCCCAAAGTCTGATGTTTGCCCTCATTTGACTTCTGACCCTCGAAAGGTTTTTAAAAGTCAATCTGAGATTTTGTATCAAAAGTTCCAGCAAAATAAACTTAAAAACAGTCCATGTTCTGTCACTTTTCTTGCTACACTTTTGTCAACAATCACGCCAAGTTTAATGAGACGAAACTTTTTCAGCTGACAAACTACTTTCTCTGATTATTTTTCATAGAAATAGGGATAAATGTAGAGATAAAAATTATGTTTCTGAAAAAAAGCTGCAGTGCACCTGTTATTAGATTGTAGTTTTGCTTGTTGTTTTCAAGTTTGCATTACCTACCCTATAAATTGGACCGGGTACTTAATTATTCTAATTGCCTCCAACATCTGGCTACAACTTTCCAACTAAGAACGTAAACTGCCTTGTTCCTAAAATAAGTTGAAGCTGGAAAACTCCATGCAGATTTCAAGGAACAGATCTGATGGCCGTTGTGTGGGCTACAAAGAAAATTGCCTAAAATGCCCCATGCTACGACCAGGAACATTCAAACTGCAAACCAGAGTAAGAAGTTGATGACTTCACACTGTGTACAATTTTTCCCAAGATATTGGAACAAAACTAGACTCTTATCCTTCTTAATTTCGTCTTAGTTATGCCTACATCTTTCACTTAGCAGAAAAATGCAGTGGTTGGAATTTCACAATCAGTAGCTTCTGTAACTGAATAAAGTTTTGCATCCGTCATGTCAAACCCACAACTTTACATGACCTGAGGGATTTTTTAGTCCACATAGTGGGTAACTATGGCAACATCTCTAATGATTTATTTGCCACCTTGGATTTTGTTACAGGCTTCACACTGCAAAGGCTATTGCTGCCCAGCAGTGCTCATTAAAGTATCTTGCAGAGTAGTCATAGATAACAGAATAACTCTCAATTATCTACTGGTTGAACAAGGAGGTGTTTGTGTCATTGCTAATAACTACATGCTGTACCTGAATATGTATCTCTGGGGATGTTGAGACCTAATTGCATAAAATAGAAAGACAGGCTTTATGGCTGCAACAGATCCCACTCAGTCTCACATAGACTTTTGATTCATTAGTTAACTGCCTATGGGTCTAGGTTAATAGACAATATTATCACGTTACTATAAATTTTGTGCTGCATCATTCTTTTTAAACTTTTTATCTGTTTCCTGTCCAACCTCTGCAGAAATGATACCTCGAACAGAATAACACCAGACCAGAACTTCCAAATGGTAGTCAATGCCTATCAAACTGACAAAATTGAACTTAGCAATGAACTCCAGGCAGATTTATCCTGAACCTCTTTGTTTCTTATTTGACTAAAAGAGTTTTGACATCTGCTCTTAGTTGCTGGTCATTCATCTCTGATGCAGGATCAGACTAACTAGAAAAGTTCCTCTCCAGCACCAAGAGACAATGAAAACCTAATAGGCTGATTAATCTGCAATGCTTTCAGAAAAAAATCTTGGTCAAAGGGAGAAATATGAAAGTTATCAGCACAAACATGGACTCACTTAAGTCAAACCACAACAAAATGGAGCGGGGAGAGTATAAAGGAACGGCCTTCATGCATGGATGTCTGTAATAAGAACTGTTGCAAGGACTCTCTAGGAACCACTAAAATTTTGGATACAACGCTTCTGTGAACACATCTTCCCAGCAACAGCCAGTATCACCAATGACTATTTGTTCATGCCAGCAATAAGCTTCTGGGGTCAATGAGGTTTATTTTAAAATAACTTACATGAACTTCACCTCTGTTTTTTCTTTATTTCTTCTTATTGAAAAAAAAAAAAGTTACATGTGTAGAACATGCAGGTTTGTTACATATGTATACATATGCCATGGTGGCTTGCTGCACCTATCAACCCATCATCTAAGTTCCCTTTCCTCACCCCCAACCTCCAACAGGCCCTGTTGTGTGCTGTTTCCTTCTCTGTGTCCATGTGTTCTCAATGTTCAACTCCCACTTATGATTAAGAAAATTTGGCATTTGGTTTTCTGTTCCTGTGTTAGTTTGCTGAAGATGATGGTTTCCAGCTTCATCCATTGCCTTGCAAAGGACATGATCTCATTCCTTTTTATGACTGCATGGTATTCTATGGTGTATATGTAACACATTTTCTTTATTCAGTCTATCACTGATGGGCATTTGGGTTGGTTCCATGTCTTTGCTATTGTAAATAGTGCTGCAATAAACATAAATGTTCATGTGCCTTTATAGTAGAATTATTTATATTCCTTTGGGTATGTACCTAGTAATGGGATTACTGGGTCAAATGGTATTTCTGATTCTAGAAATCACCATTCTATCTTCCACAATGGTTGAACTAATTTACACTCCCACTAACAGTGTAAAATCATTCCTATCTCTCCAAAGCCTTGCCAGCATCTATTGTTTCCTGACTTTTTAATAATCTCCATTCTGACTGGCATAAGGTGGCATCTCATTGTGTTTTTCATTTGCATTTCTCTGATGATCACTGATGTTGAGCTTTCTTCATATGATTGTTGACCAAGTAAATGTCTTTTTTTTTTTTTTGAGAAGTGCCTGTTAATATCCTTTGTCNTTAAATACATTTAAATTCCTTGTAAATTCTGGATATTAGGCCTTTGTCAGATGGGTAGATTGCAAAAATTTTCTCCCATTCTGTAGGTTGCCTGTTCACTTCGATGATAGTTTCTTTTGCTGTGCAGAAGCTCTTTAGTTTTGTAAGATCCCATTTGTCAATTGTGGCTTTTGTTGGAATTGCTTTTGGCATTTTTGTCATGAAGTCTTTGCTCATGCTTGTCCTGAATGGTGTTGCACAGGTTTTCTTCTAGGGTTTTTATGGTTTTGGGTTTTATATTTGTCTTAAATCCATCTTGAGTTAATTTTTGTATAAAGTGTAAAGAAGGGTCCAGTTTAAGTTTTCTACATATGGCTAGCCAGATTTCCCAGCACCATTTACTGAATATGAGATCTTTTCCCCATTGCTCGTTTATGTCAGGTTTGTCAAAGATCAGATGGTTGTAGATGTGTGGGGTTATTTCTGAGGTCTCTCTTCTGCTTTGTTTGTCTATATGTCTGTTTGGGTACCAGTTCCATGCCGTTGTGATTACTGTAGCCGTGTAGTATAGTTTGAAGTCAGGTAATGTGATGCCTCCAGTTTTGTTCTTTTTGCTTAGAATTGTCTTGTCTATGTGGGGTCTTCTCTGATTCCATACGTAAATTTAAAGTAGTTTTTTCTGATTCTGTGAAGAATGTCAACGGTAGTGTGATGGGGAACTTTACCTTTTACCCTTAAAAAAGGTTTGCCTCCCCCAGCTTTTTCAAATGTGCCTATGGTTCACCATGGTAAGCATATCCCAAACTGCAGTTCCTTGCTATTCCCAGATGAACTATTTTGAAAGGTCAGTCTCTCTGCTGTTTATTTCAACAATTTTTAATAGAAGTACATTTTTCTTAAAAGCATAGCAAAAATTTAAAGTACATCTGCAATTATAATAATTATGAAACAAATAATCATTGCATTGATTTTTAAGAATTATGAATTTAATTTTTTCAAGTTGAAATATAGATTATATTTTATTAAGTTACCAATTTATTTTGGAAAGAAATTTCAAGGAATATGTAGTACATATATATATTTGGTCAATGGTCTTTGACTGAATGTATTAAGGCTGGGTCGTATTTAATTCAGTCACTAAATAATTTAGTCAGGCTACTCAATAAATTAATGAGGTAATTATCTATGAGTTATAATCTATAAATCATATGTAAAATTTTATTATAAAAAGCAAATGAGTCTTTCTAATAACAGCTAGTTCAAACAATAAAATAATTTTACTTTTAGTTAGCAAGTCCATATTACATTTCTAAATATTGAAGTCTAAGCAGTAGTTAATAAACTTTTAGTCAATTATTGAGGAATAAAACTACTATACTGTCTTAGTATAGCAAAAGGTATAAAAAACACAATTGAACCCAGTCTCTCTTTTTTAAAAATCAAAATTGTATTAGGTAATAAACTGAATCCCTAAATTTTATGTACAGACCTGAACTGATATTTTAAGTTATCTTGAAGGAAATATAAGCATTATCCTTGTATTTATTTCTATTCCAATTCTCCTCATGTCATTGGTAGTTTATGTGTAGTCATTGTAAAGATGTGTTGAATGTTCTAAATTTATACAAGCAAAACAATATACATTGTCTATCTCTTAATAACTTTCCTTTCTCTGTTTGTTTTTTTTTTCCTATGACTTTCTCTTGCTTTACGCTGTTGCAAACTATGACCCTGAGAAGCAGCAATCATGAGCCTTTAGTAAGAGGTGTTGTTGAGTATCACAAAACATCTGCTATTTTTTTATAGTAGCAAAGATGGAATGTTCATATACTTGCCCATGATTTTTATACATGTCATAAATTTATCTATCATGACGCCTAAATTTACCAAATTACGTCCATTTATATAAAACATTTGCACAAATGTTATTCAAGTTGTCTGAAATAAAAATACATGTATTTTGCAATTTAGAGCATAAATCACTAAAAATTTATAGCTCCATAAAGTCACCATTTGAACAAATTTCACCCAGAAATTTTAGTATGAATATGAAAAAGTTAAGAAATATTCTAATATATAGTAGCTGAAAAGTTTACAGAAGAAGAAGGACACAAAATAGTAGATTCTGGAGAATTATCTATATGAACCCTCACCTAGTCTCTTTATTTTGGATAGTCCATAGTTTCCTTGTAATTTGTTTACAACTATGGACTATCCAAAATAGAGTATGCAAGCTGTTTAACAATCACCTTTTTTACCAACAAAAGTATCAAAAGTCAGAAAATTGTGGAATATCTATGAAGGGCTAAGAAATGATAATGGCAAATCTAGAATTTTGTGTCAATTAGATTTAGAATTCAAGAACACTTCAAAATAGAAACATTTTCAGACAATCCCAAAACTGAAGGTTTACTAGCAAGAGTAGTAACTTTTAACGAATATACTATAGAATAAAAGATAATTAACTGGGTGTAAATTCCAAAATATTAGAAAATATGATGTGAAAAAAATATATAAGCAATCACGATTTTGTTTAAGAAACACACCAACAATATGTAATTTGTGAGAATAAGAAAAACAACATAAATATAAAATAATGAACAATGTAGTAGCAAATTTTTTTAAATGATTGCAATTAAAGAGCTCTAAGATTTTGTGTTGTTGGGGCTGGATATTAGCAAACTTTGTATTTTATATTAATATGATTGTTACAATATCAAAATTGCATAGCAAAAGAAAACTGATAATGTGAATAATTTCCAAAATAAGAGACAAGTTAAACAAAAATGTTAAGGTAAACAAATGCAAAACAAGGCAAGAAGAAAACTAGAGTGAGAGAGAAAGGCCAGCAAAATGAATAAAAGGAAGAAAATATGACTGTAAATGTTAAAAAAAAAAGAAAACCTAAAAAATAACAGGCAAATTGCCAGAAGAAAACAATGTACTTTACTGAATAAAGGTCATTAAAGGATTTCTTCAGCTGATGAGCACCAGGTAAACCTGAAGATCAGGTGGTTCCAGACCTAAGTAGCATCAAGCTTCTTATAAAAGAAGAGGAAGTTGAGTACAAGTGGGTTTAGGCTGGGCAGAAATTTTCTGCTTTAACCGAAGCTGACATTAGGTTTTTGGTTTTTTTTCTGTTTTTTTGTTTTTTTGTTTGTTTTTCTGTTTATGTTTCACTTTCAAAGCATCTCATTATCCATCAGAATAATATATGAGAACCATCTTTGTAGTTAGTGGGCTAACTACAGATCCTGAGGTGGGGAAGGGGAGGTACACAAGAATAAGAATGAAATGGAAATAAAGGAAGAAGGTAAGAGGCAGGGGATTATTAACCTCTAGCATGTTCGTTTTAATCAGTTTACACAGTTACTAAGTTTTCACATTTACTAAATATTTTACATGATTCAAATCATTAAGTGATATATTTATTTCAAATTTAGTGATTTTTTTTGAGTGTCAGCTCTTTGCAAGGTATTGACTAGGTGTTGGAGTCCAAAATTAAACTGTGAAAAAAGGTCCTTGTCCTAAGGAATTTATGTTCAGAAGAAATAGAAAAACAAAATTAAATAAGTGGATAAGTGTTGTTTTACTAATACCTTATTTATTAAATTTTTTTGCTAAGCCTATAATATTAAAGCAGATATTTGTGTATCTCCATGTAACACTGGGTCTAGAATCAAGAGGTTAACCTTGCGGATTCCTCAGTGACTTTGAGTAATCACCTGACAAAAATATATCTGTGTTCAAATACAAACGTATGTTCAAACAGGTTGTTACCCTATCCACTTCACAAAATATTTGAAAAATACACTGATAGACGATTTGATGATTCTATAAATCTGATAAATGAATTAAAGATACAATAGAAGATTTTTCTGAAAGAATATCATCAAGCAAAAAGAAAATGACCAGTATTTGGTACCATGTAACTTTAATGTAAATCTATATTTAAGAGACTTCTGTTATTTTGATAGAGGAATTGAATCAGCTATTTCTACTTAGCAGCATGAAAAGGAGTTGAATTTCCGGGTGATATCATTTGAAGGGATGTCTGAGAAAAGCAGATTCAAAACTTAATAACAGGTGATGTTTTCTGTGGCGAGCATTCCTACCTCAATCCTGCTGCTGTGACCATCCCTACATAGCTTTTGGGACAACAGCTCCTCCTTGGTACCTGCTGGGGATTGGTTCCAGGACCACCACCAATCCCACCACCACCATCCGTTCATACAAACAGTCAGAGATGCTCAAGTTTCTTGCATAAAATGGCCTAGTATTTGCATATAACTTATACACACCATCCTGTATAATTTAAATAATGTTGAGATTACTTATATTAATAATACTGAATACAATGTAAATCCTATGCACATAATTGTTATACTGTACTTTTTTTTATTTGCATTGTTTCACGGTTGTATTGCTTTTTTTAATTGCATTTTAGGTTTGGGGGTACATGTGAAGAACATGCATGATTGTTGCATAGGTACACACATGGCAGTGTGATTTGCTGCCTTCTTCCTCATCACCTATATCTGGCATTTCTCCCCATGCTATCTCTCCCCAACCCCCCAATTATTTTGATACTTCTTTTAACAACTATATTTGATTCATGGTTGGTTAAATCCATCCATAGTGGATGTATGAAGGGTCAACTATATTCAGGAATTTGCATTCACTGACTTGAGAGCCAAGTAGATTCTTTGCTTAAGTGAACTCTGTGCAGACATAGCATTCAGCGTTTCTATTCTGGTATTTTAACGAGACTGCAGTGGTTGACTAGATATTTAGGTAACATGCAACAATTATTTACAAAATAGACATAGATGTTCTGTGACCCCAAATTCTCTGAAACTTTGAACTCAGTTATTGGATCTATAGTGATGTTTTTGATCAGGCTACAAGATGAAGGAAATAATAGAACTTGACCTAATGTAAAGAAAAGTATTGCTATCTCTCCACTGATTACTTTGGATGGTCGGAGAGCTGTATGATCACTTAACTAAAGAGGACTCCCCACAGGAACAACTCTGAAGTACTTTAGAGATGGGGTTGCTGAAGAAAAAACATTGAAAACAATTGGTTTTGCTTTTCAGAGAGTAGCCGGAATGTAACAATAATCTATCATTGTGTGGGCAGACAAATTGCTTGAAAGCTGATAAATTGGAAATCACTAGAAGGCAGCTATTGTCTATGGGTGCATTAGATATCTTGGAAAAATATTATTAAATGGTGAAAAATTGCTATCTAAAAGTTTCTATCTGTTTGGAATATAGAGCTACATAAAGTCGAGAGTCCATTATTATTCTAATAATAGATAAAATCCAAATCTAAAGAAAATGTTTCCTATGAAATATGTAATTTAATTCTTTTTTTTTTCCCCCATTTATTTATTTTATTTCATTTTAGGTTTTGGGGTACATGTGAAGAACATGCAAAATTGTTGCATAGGAACACACATGGCAGTGTGATTTGCTGCCTTCCTCCCCATCACCTACATCTGGCATTTCTCCCCCTGCTATCTCTCCCCAGCTTCCCACCCCCCATCCTCCCTCCCCTATTT
>NW_016107350.1:2820452-2823754 GCF_001604975.1 Cebus imitator | reverse complement strand
AGGACTTGAACTCAGACCTGGACCAAGCAAACCTAATAGACATTTACAGAACTCTCCACCCCAAATCCACAGAATATACATTCTTCTCAGCACCACATCACACCTACTCTAAAATTTAATTCTTATCAGAGCAATACTTTAAACAATTATGGGATTTCCTGTGTTTGTGAATGTATATGAATTGAAGTGCACAATAACCTTATTTTCTCCTCTTCTTTATAAATTTAATTCATTAGAAATTGAGACTGTCAGACTCCTCCCAAGCCCTATTAAATTCACATCAGCATAAGATTTCCAGATCACTAATATACTCTTTAACTTTGAAAACCACTGCTGTATATTGTCTTGAGAGTCCATGCTATGAAATAAATTGCCCCCTATTTACTCCTTAATTGGAATTCTTCAAAGATTTTCTTAAAGCTTCAAAATAAGCCCCAGTTTATGGAAATGAACTAAATTTATTTTATTTTATTTTATTTTATTTTATTTTATTTTATGCATTGCTGCCCAAAAGAAGAAAGCTGATTTTTGCTAACTTCATCTTATTCTCGACTTCCAACCAGTGTCACCCGTTTTCTTTCTTTTTAATATTTTCTGGTGAATTAGAGACTTGTCAGCCACAAGAATGAAATATATGGTTTATGGTCTATATTTAGGTAATGGGTCAATCTGAGATCTGGAAACAATACCTGTGTTTATCTGCAACTAAAATCTGAACACCTGATCCTACACTGCATAGACAAACAGGTCACTAGAAAAAGGCAAGCAATTTAGAAAGGCTTTTAATATTGAAAAATTTCCGTTTTGTTTCCTGTCTATCACTTTCTCTTTTCTATTCTAAATTGCTTTATTAATAGTCTATATTTAATATTCTATCATTAATATGTCAATAATCGAGTACTCTAGTTTCATCAATATACTGATTTGTAATTAGTACAGTATGTTATGAGATTGCTTTGCTCATTAATATTATTAGCTCTTCATTTTTTATTGTTCACAATATATCTTCAACCACCTTTTTGTTTTTGACCAATGTGCACATTGCAGTTTAAGAATAACACCTTCCTTGTTAAATATTGATTTCCAGGCCGGGCGCGGTGGCTCAAGCCTGTAATCCCAGCACTTTGGGAGGCCCAGGCGGGTGGATCACGAGGTCAAGAGATCAAGACCATCCTGGTCAATATGGTGAAACCCCGTCTCCACTAAAAATACAAAAAATTAGCTGGGCATGGTGGCACGTGCCTGTAATCCCAGCTACTCAGGAGGCTGAGGCAGGAGAATTGCCTGAACCCAGGAGGCGGAGGTTGCGGTGAGCCGAGATCGCGCCATTGCACTCCAGCCTGGGTAACAAGAGCAAAACTCCGTCTTAAAAAAAAAAAAAAAAAAAAAAAAAATATTGATTTCCACTCCTTTTTGGAAAATTAGATGATTTGCACTTAGGGTCAGAAATAATATAGCGCTTTTGTGGTTTTGTGATTCCAAATAATATTATTAATATACTCTTTTTAAATTACAGTATCTCCTTGTTTTTGTTTTGTAATTATTTTCTAAATAAAATAGAGCTGCGAATATTTTGTTCCTTTAAATAATTTTCATTTATAATAAAAATTACAAAATATGGCAATCAAAAAATTTATTATTTCAAAAACCATGTCATTCACCAATTTTCTTTCAAATTTGTGAATAGCCTTATTTTACTTTAATATTTTAATCATAATATTACTTTTTTATAATTAATTTTAATTTGTATTTAATATGGTAATGATATTTTTACTAAATTTTACATTGTTGGGTTAGTAGTCACTGACAGTAAATATAACCATTTTACTTTTCAACATATAATTTTGATTAATCTTAATCAGATAAAGTTCATTTTCACTTTTCATTATTCTTCAATTGAATATATTTTATATTTTAAAAACTTTCATTCCTAAAAAAGTGTGGAATACAACATTCCGAATTCAAAATATTTTTCTAAATTAAACAGTTTTTCTAGTTTTCACATATAAAACTAAAGAAAAAAGTTCAAGTTCAACCAGACATTTTATACTTAAGAAATGAAAATATTAATCCTATGTGTTTATTGCAGATGTTTTTCTTATAATTTTAGTAACAGTATTATAAAATATTTGTAGTAGGTTTTTGTGGTAATATAATTAGAAAGCTGGTCTGCATTTTCAGCTACGAATTAAGTGGCATTTTAAAGATTAGCCCAGTAAATTTTCTTTTATGTTGTATTTTAGTCTATATTTGAATGATATTTAAATTCTTAGATTTTCACTTTAGATGTGGGAAGTCAGGTGCTTAATTCCATCCTCTTAAATTTTATACCTGTGATTTCTTCTGCATTCTTTTCCATTATATGTATTTTTCTTCTATACTACAAGAGAGTTCCTTTAAGATTGAATTTAATATTTTAAGCTTCCTTTAGCGTAAATTCAGCCTTTACATTTTATATAGTTTTAAAATTATGTATATTTCTTTGTATATATATATATATATATATATTACACAATTTTAAAAATCATACACCTCTTAGATTCATTGACCAGGTTTCATTTCACAGATAACATTATAGTAAAAAAAATCTTAAATGCAAAGATATTCATCATTTAAAAATTAATCAATGCCATTCGCTAAATTATCAAAAGGACAAAAATGTAAGATGATCATCTGTAGAGATGCAGAAAAATAATTTGACAAAATTCAGCACTGATATATAAGAATTCTCAACAAAATAAGAATAGCAACAAAAATTGATCTACAACCAGAAATGACAGCAACAACAAAATACCAAATCAGAAATGATGGACAGGAATAGGGAAGCAGTGAAAGCAGGTTTCATTTCTCTTTTTTTAGTGGTGGAATAAAAAGTGTTCTTGTGCTTAAAGGTCACGTTCCTGCCATAAAATGCACTACAGAGACAACATAGTTTTTAATTGGCTTAGGCATGGGGCTTGAGTCGGGAATGGACCTCTTTTGCTATGGCTCACATGTGAGTAAAAAAACTCCACCTACCACCCACTGCCCCACCTCCCTCCTCTACCCCCAACACACATGAATACATGCACATTTCTACCACCAAATTCCAGCAGAGCTAAGATAGAGATTCAGCTTGTATTTCAAAATGAATAGGTGGGTGTTGAACAATGAGAACACATGGACACAGGGAGGGGAGCACTACACACTGGGGTCAGTTGGGGGGAAATAGGGGAGGGACGGTGGGGGCTGGGAAGCTGGGGAGAGATAGCAAGGGGAGAAATGCCAGATGTAGGTGATGGGGAGGAAGGCAGCAAATCACA
>NW_016107350.1:2808649-2820442 GCF_001604975.1 Cebus imitator | reverse complement strand
AGGTGATGGGGAGGAAGGCAGCAAATCACACTGCCATGTGTGTTCCTATGCAACAATTTTGCATGTTCTTCACATGTACCCCAAAACCTAAAATGCAATAAAATAAATAAATGGGGGGAAAAAAAAAAGCAAATGTCCTAAAAATATTTGAAATTCATCTTATATTCTAGCAAAGGTAATAACCAAGATTATTTCATTCAGGCTTACATTAAAGTGTATTTACTTATTAGGTACATTATAGGGATATGCCTTCTTGCTGTGTGTATAGATTTGGAGCTATGTTTGGGGATGTGTGCACACACCTTAGGCTCCATTTTGTTTCCATTGTGGTGGGGGTATTTGTTATTGTGCTTGAAATCTTAGATGAAAAATATACTTTAAAAATTGTTTAAGCTTTGTAAGAGATGCTGTTTTACCATTAACTAATTGCTCATTAATAAAAAAATTTTACTTAAAAAAAAAAAGAGTTCCATCTCTTCCAGGTTTCATTTGGAATAAAGAGTTGGCAGTTATCTAAAGCACTTAATAACACTATAGAAAATTGATGTATTTTTTCTCAACATGATTTTAGTACTTTCCACAAATAGGAAGTGTGAACAGAGATGATAATGTAACAGCGTTTGAAAGAGAGAATGACGCAAGGATATAGTGATCTGGGAGCCTGAATTATATGCAGGGCACTTTATCTTTCTAGTGTAAAATCTAATTGTGCTTTCTACTACTAGGCTTACTTTTTCAAATGAGATGGTATAAAGCAGTGTGGCCTATAAGCAACCATGTTGGGTTACTAGGCAAATAGACCAATTGGTCTTTTTAAAAATTACTTAAAAACATTTTTTTGTGAGATGGAGTCCTTGTGGCCCAGGCTGGAGTGTAGTGGCCGATCTTGGCTTACTGCAACCTCTGCCTCTGGGGTTCAAGCACCTGAGACTACCCAGTAGCTGGGATTACAGGTGCCCGCCACCGTGCCTGTCTAATTTTTGTGTTTTTAGTAGAGATGTATGTTTCATCATTTTTGACCAGGCTGGTCTCAAGCTCCTGACCTCAGGTGATCTGCCTTCCTGGCCTTCCCAAAATGTTGGGATTACAGGCGTGAGCCACCGTACCTGGCCCCAATAGATCTTTTAATATTAAATTTGTGCACTATTACTGGGTCTGGAGTTAATGATTTCACATAGTTGATAAAAGTAAATGATTAAATGTAAGAAATTATAACTGATTATCAAGGTGATTCTTTTTTCTTTCTTCAATGGAGAGTTTCTCTCTTTCTCTTTCCTTCTTTAATAAAAATATATGTCTTTTTTTCCTGTCCTTTTCTTCATTATATTATGAAGCTTAGGTTTTAGGAAACTCCTAAAGAGTCATTTTAATGAAGCACAACATTGATATATTACATGAGAATAGCCTTTGGTATTTTGTATCAAGATGGAACTGATTACACAACAAAATGTAATTTTAAAAACCACTCTCATTCAATTGTAATAACATCAAGACATCCTTACAATGAGTGTTATGGTCTGAATTGTATTCCCCTCCCTAAATCCATATAGTCAAGCCCTAAACCCTAGTTATACACATAAGGTAAATGAGACCTTATTTGGACAGTTTTTGCAGATGTAATCAAGCTAAAATGATGTCTTTAGGAGGGACTTAAAATAACATGGGTTGTCTTCATAAGAAGGGGGGAAGAGAAACAGTTAAAAGGTGGAAAGGGCTATGTGAAGACAGAGCTGAGACTGAGAAGGATTTATGTATTAATATTAATAGAAGCCAAGGAACACCATCTGAAGTTCTGATGGCAACATCAGAAGCTAAGAGAAAGGCATGGAAGTTTCTCACCTAGAGCATCCAGAGAGAGGTTGGTCCTGCAGACACCTTGATTTCAGACTTTTGACCTCTGCAACTGTGAGAGAAAAAATTTCTGTTGCTTAAAGGACACACAGCTTGTGGTGCTTTGTTAGAGCAGCCCAAGGTAACTGATACAGATGCCAAATTGTTTCCAAGGGTATTTAAGGAACTGGATCTTGATAGACATTATTTTCATAATCCTACATTATGCTATGATAACTGGATTCAATTCAAAATTGGATAATGCCCTAAAATGCACTAAAGCTATAATTTTGAGATTAAATTTTAATAGCTTTATGAGACATAGTAAACACCTGATAAACTGCACATTTTTGTAGCATGAATTTTTTCAACATTAACATATGCACATACTTGTAAAACTATCACTCCATAAAAGATCTCATGCCTCTGTTTTTGACTTTCAACACATCATCCATACAACAGTAATCTGGTTTTATCACTATATATTAGTTTTTATATTCCATAATTATCTATCAGTGGAATTACAGTATATGAACTCTGTTTTGCTTTTTTCCTTCATCATATTTTTGAGATTCAAGAATTAATTGCATGTTTAAGTAGCACATTGTTTTTTATTGTTACATATTATTTCGTTTCATAGACATACCACAAAATGAGGGACATTTTACCTGTCAGGGGATATTTCCCGTGGTCTGGGGACACTTTTGGCTATCAGAAGTTTGTGGAGGAGGGGATAGAGTCTCCACAGGCCAGAGCTCCACAAAGAAGAGCTCATGAAACAAAGAATTCAATCACTTCAACTGATAATAGTGCCAAACTTGAGAATACTACTCTTGGTGGGCAGTTGTGTGATTTCTATTTTTTTACTATAATGAATAAATGTACTTGTGCAAGTCTTTTTATATACTTTTCTCCCCACTAGGATAAATGCCTAGGGATAGAATTGGTAACGTATAAGGTAGATTTAATTTTCCAAAGTAGCTGTACTGTCTTACATTCCCACCATCAATATATACGGACTCTAGATTCTGGTTTCTTGACATTTATGCCAAATAGTGGTAACATAATGTTTAAAATCATAGCTTTACTAGTAGATGTGTATAGTTATTTTATTTTTCATTACTAAAGATATTGAGAAATTTTTCATTTGCTTATTTGCTGTTATGTCATTTTTGTATAGCATCTGTTAGATTTTCTTATTACCTCTTGTTTCTATGTTGTATATTTATATATTCTTGCTATTATTCATAATAAATCATATATATAATTATATAATTTAAAATAAACAATACATTTTTAATATATTTATACATTTCTATAGTTTGATATTATATAATTGTTGCTTTCTGAATAAAAAGAAATTTCTTCGCAAAGTGTGGATAAAAAAAGAAATGACTTCCTGGAGTTTACTAAGACATTATGTTTTATATTTGAAGCCTTATGCTTTCACTTTTACATATAGATCCATAATGTATTTTAGAATCATTTAATTATGGACTCATTCATGCTTACGGTGTGAGGAAGGACTTGAGGTTTGCTTTCTTCACATTTATCTCGTAGTTCTGCTTACTTTTTGAAAAAAATTGTCTTTCCCCTTGGAATAACTGTGATATCTTTGTTTGATATTATATTATCCATATAATTATGGATCTATTTGTGAAATCTCTATCGTTCCATTACTCTATTTGTTTATCCATATACTAATAAAAACACATTCTCTTCATGACTATAGCTTCACATTACGCCATGGTGTTAGGGGGTGTGAGTATTCCAACTTTGTTTTCAGCCTTTTGGCTTTTGTTTTTTGCTCTCTAGATTTAATGCATATTTTTAAATTAGTATGTCAATTTAAACACAAATATCTTTTGTATTATGGTGAGGATTTCTAGAATTATTAATTTGAAAAAACTTAAACCTTTTACACACACTAGAATTCACTAAAATTTCAAGCAATGATTATCGTATTAGCTTGTTCTGGCATTGCTAGAACAATATAGAGAAATACTAAAGACTCAATAATGTATAAAGAAAAGAGGTTTAATTGGTCCATGGCTCTGCCGGCTGTACAGGAAGGATGACGCTGGCATCTACTTAGGTTCTGGGAGGCCTCAGGAAACTTGCAATCATGGCAGAAAGCAAAGGGGGACAGACATGTCACATGGCCAGAACACGAGCAAGAGTGAAGAGGGAAGGTGCCACACACTTTTAAATGACCAGATCTCATGAGAACTCACTCACTATTGTGAGAACAATACCGAGAGAGATGATGCTAAACCATTAATGAAGAATCCACCCCACAATCCGATCACCTCCCGCCAGACTTCACCTCTAACACTGGAGACTACATTATGATATCAGATTTGGACAGGGACACTCATCAAAACCATCAATTACAGCATGTGACTCCATTTATTTAGAACTTTCACACATCTTCCAACACTTTTGATTGTTTCTTCTTTCGATCTTGCATGTAATTTGTTAAAATCATATCTCACATATTTTATTTTTATTAATATTTTACATGGATTTCATTTTTATTATTAATTACTTTTTGGAAGTATATTGAAATAGATTAATGGGTTGACTTATTTTTTTCTATGATGTGACTAAAATTACTAGTTTATTCTAGCAGTTGATGTTTAGAGTCACTAGGATTTTATATATAGGTAATGGAGCTGTTTAAAAATTGAGATTTGCATTTTTCATTTCTTAACTGTATATCTTTTACTTATTTCCTTTGCTTTGTTTCGCTAATTAGTTCCTCCCTTACAGTAGAGAGAACAATAGTGAATGAGGACAGTTTGTCTGATTCTGGATCTTAAATGAATCATTTATTAGTTCAAACTTCAGTGTGGTATTGGCTGCAGGATTTCTGTAGATGCCTTCCATTTGCTTGAGGATGATTCTTTGTATTCTGTTGGGGTGAAATATTTTTATTACAACTCTATCTTGATATTTGCCAAATGTTTTTTCTGCCTCAGAAGAAGTTCTCATTTCACTCAGTTAATGTGGTGAGTTTGAAAATTCTAAACACTTGGAAAATCACATTCCTAGTCATATACTTCTTCTTACTATGCCTTTCTAAGAGGACTGCCTTCAAATTTTAGCACATAGTACTTCTCTACCTATAGCTCAGGGTTTTCTTGTTTTTTAAGTTTACATTTTAGTGATATTTCTTTTTGTTTTTTCTAAACATTTTATGAGATATTGCACTGACCCTTTAGTTTCAACTTTATAGCTCTAGTTAACTATAAAAATCAATAAAATTTCAACACTCAAGTATTATGTATATCCCTTGATCTAATGATTTAGGATTATGAGAAAAATGCTCAATTTCCCTTAACAGAAGGAAGTATCAACTTTATTTATTTATTTATTTATGTAGTCTCATGGCCTAAAAACCATTAGGTCCCCATTGATCAGCAAGCAAATGATCATGATTGCTTTTCTGAATTTTTGGCAATTTCAGAAGAGACAAGAAAGCTAACTTTTAATAAAATGCCAATGCCAAGAATTTAAAATCAAATTGCTTCTTCACAATGAATCCTAACAGGAAATAGCTCTTCATCTTACGAATACTCAGAGATTTTGCTTGTTGCAGTGATCTTTCTCCTGGCTTATAATTTTTTGCTACTCTGCAACAAAAATAATAAGAAATATTTTTCCAGTCCCCAGCTGTGAAGGAGAAAAAAACTATAAATCTAGAGTAGCACATTCTGTGGCTCATTTATTGAAATAAACACAGTGAGCACAAGATGGATAATCTATTTGCATAATCAAAGACACCCTTCATCTGCATCTGTTTTTTTTTTGTTGTTGTTTGTTTGTTTGTTTTGTTCTTTTGTTTGTTTTTGAGACAGAGTCTCACTCTGTTACCCAGGTTTAGAGTGCAATGGTATGATCTTGTCTCATTGCAAACTCTGCCTCCTGGGTTCCAGCAATCTTCCTGCCACAGCTTCCCGAGTAGCTGGGATTAGAGGTATGTGCCACCTATGATGCCTGGATAATTGTAATTTTAGTAGAGATGGGGTTTCTCCATGTTGGCCAGATTTGTCTTGAACTCCTGGCCTCAAGTGATCTGCCCACCTCAGCCTTCCAAAATGCTGGGATTACAGGCATGAGTGACCCACCTGGCTATGTCTATTTTTAACATAGTGAACTATAAATATTTCTACATAACAAACTATTATTACAAATGTTATATGTATTTTAAGAACATACAAACTTATGTTGTTTTTTCTTATTCAATACAAACCAGTGGAAGATTGATAATGCAGAATATGATATTATTTATAAAAAACCATTTGTTGTCATATAAAGTTACATTTTATTTTAAAATTATATTTTTGAATAGCTTTTGGAATATTAAAGTACTATAATTTATTGCATTTTTTGTCACCTAGATTATATGAGTGTTTGAATCAAAGCATGCAGACAGGGATGTGTGATTCTATATAGGACCAAATAACACATATTTATTAAATAAATACATGTATATGTTATACACACACATAAATATAATGTGTGTGTGTGTGTGTGTGTGTGTGTGTGTGTGTGTCTGTGTGTATGTGTGTATACATATGCCACCTCTGGAAAGAAAGAAATTTTAAAGAACCATTCCCTCTTTTGAGCACATAAAGAAGTTTGTTTCTGAAGGAATGGATAACAGAGGTTGGTACTTTGGCTGAATTCCTCTTCCATTCACTTTCTTTAGACTTGGCACTGCTGCATAGAGCACAACTTTCCCAAATGCGACGTCTGTGTTTGTGCCTCATTTCACAGTAAGAAATCAAAATTTCTGGCAGACAAGTGCATCCCAGCCTGAAAAAAATTATGCAATAGTGAATTTAACAGAAAGCAAATTGCTCACATATAGAATCAACATGAAGTTATATCAATATTTATTAAAAGTTTATATATCACATTTGGTCCCCTGGAAAGAAGTACAAAATTCAAATAATCTATTTTTATATCCCAATTTTTAACTATGAAACTGTGGCATTTTATTTTTATTCTTCTCTATCAGGTTTACTTGAAGCTTCACAAAATTCTGTGAATAATATGTTATAACAGGCATTTTACTTATTTCCACACCAACAGAAGGAAATGTTTACTTTCTATGCCCTGAAGAAATTTTTCCTTTTTGTAAATGACATATGGTAGTGAATTCTTTTTGATAATAAAATATTCCTGGTTTTGAACAGGCTTTTCATTTAAATTCACGACAACATATCAAAGCTTTACCATCATAATGCAGAGAAATAAACTATGGTAATATAGGATTTTACTAACAAAGAGTGTAAACAATTTATGTCTTCTATTAATTTTAAACAGAAATTTTACAGAAGTTATTTGGAATATGCTGCCAGAGTATACACACACACACACACACACACACACACACACACACTCAAACACACACTCACACTCACATCCAGCTAAAGGAAATTACAGCAGCTATAATGATTTCATTAAAGATCTGAAATTAAAGTTTCTTTTAGACTTGCAGCTGAAGCACATAGTAAGTAAAAGTAATATGATCATTGTTGCATACTGTGAACCAACAGCACACAGAAAACTTAGACTTTCTATATTTACACAGCTTAATTATCCGAACTGAAACCTGGGGCCATCTGTGTCAACATGATTTCACAATTTATTCCAGAAAATTATTTTTCAGAAAAGGCTGCCAGCCAATAAATAACTTATTGTTTGCTTCAGGAAATTTCTGCAAATCAATTTGTGTCAGCAAACAGCTCTCCGCTGGGACAATAGATTGCTCGCCTGGGCAGGTAGCAACCTATTTCAATAGCAGTTTGCTTATGAAGACTTCAGTCAAGGCCCTTAACTCACACTGTTCCCCAATCCTAAACTCTATGTCAGAAACATTACCTGTTCTAAATCAGTCATTGGTTTTGAAAGGCCCCAAGTAACAATTTGAGCACAGACTTCAATACCCTATAAATATAACCTTATCACCTACTCTTCTAAAATAACCCCTGTCACCGAGGTAATCCCCCTTGCAGTCGTATTTTATTGTACTTAGATTTCCCTAATCAACAAGTTAGTCTATTGGATGGAGTGTCAGAGGCAACAATCATAGAGGTTTTGCAAGAATCAGCCAAGATTTTCTTCCCATTATGGTTCAGGAAGTTTCCACAAGATCCAGTAAACAACTCATTTGGGGATTTCCCTGATCATTATAGTGAAATACGTTTTGCATTGGACCTGGCATCTAATGTTTTTGGTGGACTCTTACATTTTATATTTATGTTACTTTTTATTCCTAAAAATAAGGAATGTTTTTGTAAGGAATTCTTTGATCATTTGATTATGTTTAATCCTTGATAAAAACCTACTTTATTACTTAGAACATTATTGATTTTCTTCCTTTATTTCCTCATCGTATATTTTATAAGCCTATAAAAAGAAGTTCATAGGAAGATGAACAAGCTCAACTTCAATAAATGCCGGTCTCCATTTGATCCTAAAAACTGACGAGTTCAGAAAATCTCATTAAAACCAGCATCCTTAAAAAACACATTTTGCTTTGAGCCACTCATGTGAATTTTGCGAGAATGTTCCTTGGTCTTTTGATGTTTTCCCTGTAAGAGTCTGATCCTAGAAAATATGTCCATTCCAAATACTCTGCCTGCTTGGAATTGTAGATTTTGGGGGCTTCAATTAAAGATATCCAAATAATAGAGCAGGAGCCCAAGATAAATTTCAAAGGCAACTTCTTACCATCCTTTACCAGACCATTGTGGGTACATCTTAGTATAGATCCACAGTTCCTACAGGCAAGCTTCTGCTTCTTATATGTTCACACAATAGTCATGTTTTGTTTGCTTATATTTTCAAATTGCATAATTTCACCAAGCATAAAGTTACACTATCCTCTTTAGAAACACTTTTATATGATTACAAAAATTGAGAAGTTTTTTAAAATGATAAAGAAGCAAAAAAGAAAAACAAGAAAGAACAAGCATTCACTACCCTGAACATTTTATTCTTATGTGAAAGTTTGTAAAAACATCTGAGGGCCAGGCGCGGTGGCTCACTCCTGTAATCCCAGCACTTCTGGAGGTCGAGGTGGGCGGATCACGTGGTCAGACGTTCAGGACCAGCCTGACCAACATGGCGAAACCCTGAATCTACTAAAAATACAGAAATTAGCTGGGCGTGGTTGCATGTGCCTGTAATCCCAGCTACTCAAGAAGCCGAGGCAGGAGAATTGCTTGAACCCGGGAGGCGGAGGTTGCAGTGAGTTGAGATCATACCATTGCACTCCAGCCTGGGTGACAGAGCGAGATTTCCTCTCAAAAAAAAAAAAGAGAAAGAAAAGAAAAAATCACCTGAAACTAGCTGACTTTTAAATACCCCCTTATTTCCAAATCTTTATTGAAATGAGTGGTTTTAATTCCACAATTCCTTGTCTCGTTTTGCAAGCACAGAGTACAAAACTCTGTCTGGTTTCCTTTCAATTCTAAAATATCCAAAAGCTCAATTGTCCCTTAAAATCAAACTTTATTATAAAGAAAGACCACTGTGTTTACATTTTAGCTCTGATATTGATCTGAGCTGAGATCCATTTTCAAAGCTACTCCACTAGGAAGGAAAGAGGGGGAGGATAAAAGTCAATTGGTTAATAGGTACAAAAACACAGTTTTATAAAAGGAGCAAGTTTTAGTATTCAACAGCTCAGTAAGGAAATTATAGTTAACATTAATTTGTAGTATATTTTAAAATAGGAAAGAAGTGTAGGTCAGGTGCAGTGGCTCATGTTTGCAATTCCAACACTTTGGGAAGCTGAGGCAGGAGGATCACTTGAACTCAGGAGTTCCAGATCAGCCTGGGCAACATGGCAAAATCCAGTCCTATAAAAAAATACAAACACTACTGGGAGAGGTGGCATGTGTCTGTAGTCCCAGCTACTCCAGAGGCTGAGGCGGAAGAATCTCTTAAGCCCAAGACTTTGTACTGTTCCAACTCAAAGAAAATAAGATAAAAATATTTGAGTTAATAGTTGTCTCAATTACTTCAATTATTTTGATTTAATCATTACATATTGAATACTTGTATCAAAATACATGTACTCCAAAACTATGTACAATTATGACATCAATAAAAATCCAAAAAACCGCAAATATATTCCGAAGCCTAGATAAGATACACAAAACCATATAGAGGTATTTTGAATAGTTCTAATGTCATGTAATCCACAGGTCCCTGATCTATACTATATCGGGTTTTTACATGTTATGAGGAATAACTTGTTAAAAAAAAAAAAGGTGGAAGGGCAGAATATGAAAACTATGAGAGTGACATAAGGAACTCTGAATTAGGTGAGAAACTAGGGAGATTTAGAACCCTGTAGACATTGTGCATCCCCGAATGCCTTTTCCCTTAAAAAATATATTAGATTCTAATCCAGTCTATCAAAGTATACATTCATTAGAAGCATATTATTTTCAGTTTTATAATTTCAGTTTTTTTCAGACACAGATTTTGCATATGCAGATTTGTTACTTGTGTACAAATAGTGCACCCCGGTAATGAGCATAGTATCCTGTAGATAATTATTTAACCCAAACTCTGCTCTCTCCCCCACTCTAATAGTCTGCAGTGTGTTCTGTTCTCATGATAATTTTCATGTGTGCTCAATGTTTATCTTCCATTTTGTAAGTGAGAACATGTAGTATCTGGTTTTCTGTTCCAGCATTAATTTGCTTGGGATTATGTCCCCTAGCTCCATCCACGTTGCTGCAAAGGACATAATTTCAGTCTTTTTATGGAGGCACGGTATTCCATAGTATATATGTACCACATTTTCTTTATCTAATCCACTGTTTATGGCACCTAGGTTCATTGCATATATTTGCTATTGTGAATAAAATGCTGATGAACATACAAGTGCATACATCTTTTTGGTAGAATGATTTATTTTCACTTGAATGTATACCCAGTAATGGGAATGCTGGGTGGAATGATATGAAATCTCCAAAATGCTTTCCACAGTGCCTGAATCAGTTACACTCCCACCCACAGTAGTGTATAAGCATTCCTTTTACTCTGCAGCCTGGCCAGCATCTGTTGTTTTTTGACTTTTTAATTACAGCCATTGTGACTGATGTGAGATGGTATCTTCATTGTGGGTTTTGCTTGCATTTATTTGATGATTAGTCAGGATGAGTTTTTTTTTGTTTTGTTTTGTTTTGTTTTTAATGTTTGCATGTCTCCTTTTGAGTAAATATCTGTTTATGTCCTTCGCTTTTTTTAAATTTAAATTTAAATTTTAAGTTCTGGAGTACATGTGCAGGATGTGCAGGTGTGTTACATAGGTAAACATGTGCCATGGTGGTTTGCTGTACCTACCAACCCATCACCTAGGTATTAAGCCCAGCATGCATTAGCTATTTCTCCTAATTCTCTCCCTCCCCCAGAGCCCCTAAAGGCCCCACTGTGTGTTGTTCCTCTCCCTGTGTTCCCATCATTCAGCTTCCACTTAAAAATGAGAAGATGTGGCATTTGATTTTCTGTTCCTGTGTTAGCTTTGACTTTTTAAATGGAGTTATTTATTTATTTGTAACTGGAAGTTTATATTAAATAGGGTTAACATCTCAGCTAACAAGCTGTCCAGAGACGGGCCGTTCCAGTTCTATTTAGGGAACAGTAGCTCAAAATGGCTTCAAGGATTCAGGCTCTTGTCATTTTTTGTTCCTCATAGATTCTGTATATTAGACCTTTGTCAGACTCATAGTTTGCAAATACTTTCTTCCATCCTGTAAGTTGCCTCGGCAGGCAGACTGTCACCAGACTTCCTCCTTATTGGGCAAGGCCTCTGCAGGCAGACTGTGTCACTAGACTTCCTCCCTCATTGGGCAAGGCAACAGCCCATCAGGGACTTATAAATAAAGCTCCCACCTTCCTGGGACAGAGCACCTGGGAAAAGGGGCAGTTGTG
>NW_016107350.1:2787188-2808249 GCF_001604975.1 Cebus imitator | reverse complement strand
TCAACAAAAAGTATCTCCACTCAGAGATCCCATGCAAAGGTCACAAACTTCAAAGACCAAGGTAGATAAATTTATGAAGATGGGAAGAAACCAGTGCAAAAAAGCTGAAAATTCCAAAAACCAGAATGCCTCTTCTCCTCCAAGGGATGACAACTCCTCACAAGCAAGGGAACAAAATTGGACAGAGAATGAGGTTGATGAATTGACAGAAGCAGGCTTCAGAACGTGGGTAATAACAAACTTCTCTAAGCTAAAGGAGCATGTTCTAATTCAATGCAGGGAAGCTAGGAACCTTGAAAACAAGGTTAGATGAAATGCTAACTTGAATAACCAGTGCAGGGAGGAACATAAATAACCTGACGGAGCTGAAAAACACAGCACAAGAACTACATGAATCATACACAAGTTTCAATAGCCAAATTGATCAAGAAGAAGAAAGAATATCAGAGATCTAAGATCAACTCAGTGAAATAAAGCAAGAAGACAAGATTAAAGTGTGAAAAGAAATGAACAAATCCTCTACAGTTGATCGGTGTATCTGAAAGTGATGGGGAATATGAAATCAAGTTGGAAAACACTCTTCAGGATATTATCCAGGAGAACTTCCCCAACCTAGCAAGGCAGACCAACATTCAAATTCAGGAAATACAGAGAATGCCACAAAGATACTCCTCAAGAAAAGCAACACCAAGACACATAATTGTCAGTTTGACCAGGGTTGAAATGAAGGAAAAAATGCTAAGGGCAGCCAGAGAGAAAGGTCGGGTTACCCACAAAGGGAAGCCCATCAGACTTACAGAGGATCTCTTGGCAGAAACTCTAGACAGCAGAAAAGATTAGGGGCCAATATTCACCATCCTTGAAGAAAAGAATTTTCAACCCAGAATTTCATATCCTGCCAAACTAAGTTTCATAAGTGAAGGAGAAATAAAATCCTTCATGAACAAGCAAGTGCTGAGAGATTTTGTCACCACGCGGGCTGCCTCACAAGAGCTCCTGAAGGAAGCACTAAACATGGAAAGAAACGACCAGTACCAGCTACCACAAAAACATACCAAATTGGAAAGATCATCAACTAATGAAGAAACTGCATCAACTAATGGGCAAAACGTCCAACTAACATTATAATGGCAGGGTCAAATTCACACATAATGATATTAACCTTAAAAGTAAATGGGCTAAATGCCCCAATTAAAAGACACAGAATGGTCTTTTATTATTAATACAGCACATTGGTGTGCTGTATTCAGAATAACCATATCACGTGCAAAGACACACATAGATTCAAAATAAAGGTATGGAGGAAGACTTGTCAAACAAATTGAAAGAAAAAAAAAGGACTTGCAATCCTAGTCTGTGACAAAAGAAACTTTAAACCAACAAAGATCAAAAGAGACAAAGAAGGGCATTACATAATGGTAAAGGTATCAATACAACAAGAAGAACTAACTATCCTAAATATATATGCACCCAATAGAGGACCCAGATACATAAAGCAAGTTCTTAAAGATCCACAAAGAGACTTAGATTCCCACACAATAATAGTGGGACACTTCAACACCCCACTGTCAATATTGGACAGATCAATGAGGCAGAAAACTACAGAATTCTTATTGCATATCAAACAATGCAAAAAGAAGGAATACTTCCTAAATTATTTTCTGAGACCAATATCATCTTGAAACCAAAACCTAGTATAGATACAACTGAAAAAGAAAACCTTAGGCCAATATTCCTGATGAATATGAATGCAAAAATCCTCAACGAAATACTGGCAAACCGAATCCAACAGCACATAAAAAAGCTTATCCATTGTGCTCAAGTTGGCTTCATCCCTGGGGTGCAAGTCTGGTTCAACATATGCAAATCAATAAAAGTAATCCATCACGTAAACAAAACCAAAGAAAAAAACCACATGATTATCTCAATAGATGCAGGGAAGGCATTGAACAAAATTCAACAGCCCTTTATACTAAAGACTTAATGCTAAAATCATGTTGTCTGCTAATAAAGATAATTTGACTTCTTCAATTAGGAAAAAATGGAAGTAAAATTGTCTCTATTTGCAGATGACATGATTGTATATATAGGAGACCCTATCGACTGAGACACAAATCTCCCTAAGCTGATGAACAGCTTCAGCAAAGGATACAAAATCAATTTGTGAAAATTACAAGCATTCCTATACACCAATAACAGACAAACAGAAAGCCAAATCTTTAGTGGACTCCCATTAACAGTTGCTAGAAACAGAATAAAATACCTAGGAATACAACTAACAAGGGATGTGAAGGGCCTCTTCAAGGAGAACTACAAACCACTACTCAAGGAAATAACAGAGTATATGAACAGGTGGAAAAACATTCCATGCTTATGGTTAGGAAGAATCAGTATTGTGAAAATGGCCATACTGCCCAAAGTAATTTATAGATTCAGTGCTATCCCCATCAAGCTACCATTGACTTTCTTCACAGAATTTGAAAAAAACCACCTTAAACTTCATATGAAATCATAAAAGAGCCTTCATAGCCAAGACAATTCTAAGCAAAAAGAACAAAGCTGGAGGCATCACACTACCTGACTTCAAACTATACTACAAGGCTACAATAATCAAAACAGCATGGTACTAGTACCAAAACAGAGATATAGACCAATGTAACAGAACAGAGGCCTCAGGAATAACACCACAAATTTGCAATCATCTGACCTTTGACAAACCTGACAAAAACAAGCAACGGGGAAAGGATTCTCTATTTAATAAATGGTGTTGGGAAATTGGCTAGCCATATGCGGAAAGTTGAAATGGGATCCCTTATTTATACCTTATACAAAAATTGACTCCAGATGGATTAAAGATTTAAATGTAAGATCTAAAACCATAAAACACTAGAAGAAAATCTAGGCAATACCATTCAAGACATAGGCATGTGCAAGGACTTCATGATTAAAACACCAAAAGCAATGGCAACGAAAGCCAAAATAGACAAATGGGATGTAATTAAACTAAAGAGCTTCTGTACAGCAAAAGAAACTATCATTAGAGTGATCCAGCAACCAACAGAATGGGAAAACATTGTTTGTAATCCCATCTGGCAAAAGGGTAATATCCAGAATCTACAAAGAACTCAAACAAATTTACAAGAAAAAAACAAACAACCCAATCAAACAGTGGGCAAATGATATGAACAGACACTTCTCAAAATAAGACACTTATGCAGCCAAAAAACATATGAAGAAAAGCTCTACATCACTGATCATTAGAGAAATGCAAATCAAAACCACATTGAGATACCATCTCATGCCACTTAGAATGACGATCATTAAAAAATCTGGAGATAACAAATGCTGGAGAGGATGTGGAGAAATAGGAATGCTTTTACACTTTTGGTGGGAGTGTAAATTAGTTCAATCATTGTGGAAGACACTATGAAGATTCCTCAACGATCTAGAACTAGAAATATCATTTGACTCCACAATCCCAAACCAGGTATATACCCAAACGATTATCAATAATTCTATTATAAAGACACATATCACATGCACATGTATGTTTATTACGGCACTATTCATAACAGCAAAGACTTGGAACCAACCCAAATGCCCATCAATGATAGACTAAAGAAAACATGGCACATATACACCATGGAATACTATGCAGCCATAAAAAAGGATGATTTCATGTCCTTTGCAGGGACACAAATGAAGCTGGAAACCATAATTCTCAGCAAACTGACACAAGAATAGAAAACCAAACACTGCATATCCTCACTCATAAGTGGGTGGTTGAACAATGAGAACACATGGACACAGGGAGGGAAACATCACACACTGACTATTGGGAGGTGGGGGGCTAGGGGAGGGATAGCAAGGATGTGGGGGCTAGGGGAGGGATAGCATTAGGAGAAATAACTAATGTAGATGACTGGGTGATGGATGCAGCAAATCACTAGGGCACATGTGTACCTCTGTAACAAACCTGCACCATCGTGACCTGTATCCCTGAACTTAAAGTATAATTATTTTTTTAAAAAGAAAAAAAAATATTTCCTAGATTTTCTTTTAGAATTTTCATATTTTAAGGTCTTACATTTTAACTTTTAATCCATCTTGAATTAATTTGTGTGTATGGTGGAAGGTAAGTGTCCAGGTTCATTCTGCTTACAGCTAACGAATTATACCAGCACTGTTTATTGAATAGTAAGTCTTTTCCCCATTGTTTGTTTTGTCGGCCTTGTCTAAGAGCAGGTGGTGGTTAATGTGCAACTTTATTTCTAAGTGTTCTATGCTGTTCCATTGGTCTAAGTGTCTGCTTTTGTAACAGTGTCATGCTGTTTTTGTTACTGTACCCTTATAGAATAGCTGGAAATTGGGTTGTATGATGCCTCTCTGGCTTTATAATTTTTGCTAAGAATTGCTTTGGCCATTCTGGCTTCTTGGGGGTTCCATATAGATGTTAGAGTAGTTTTTTTCTAATTCTGTGAAGAATGATGTTGGTAGTTTTATGGGGATAGCCTTGAATCTACAAATTGTTTTGGGCAGTATGGCCATTTTAACAACATTGATTCTTTTCATTTGTAAACATGGAATGGTATTCCATTTATTTATATTTTCTTTCTTTCTTTCTTTCTTTCTTTCTTTCTTTCTTTCTTTCTTTCTTTCTTTCTTTCTTTCTTTCTTTCTTTTCTTTCTTTTCTTTCTTTTTCTTCCTCTCTCTCTCTCCCTCTCCCTCTCCCTCTCCCTCTCCCTCTCCCTCTCTCCCTTCCTTCCTTCTTTCCTTCCTTCTTTCTTTCTTTTTTTGAGACAAGGTCTTACTCTGTCACCCAGGCTGTGGAGTTATTATACCTCACTGCAGGCTATAATAACTGGGCTAAAGCAATCTTCCTGCCTCAGTCTTAAGGGTAGTTGAGACTACCGGCATGTGCCACCATGCATGGCTATTTATTTTTTAATTTTTTGTAGAGATGCCATTCCACTATGTTGCCCAGGCTGGTCTCAAAGTCTCGAGTTCAAGCGATACGCCTGCCTCGCCCTCCCCAAGTGTTGGGATTACAGGCATGAGTCACTGTGTCCAGCCTCAGATTTATTTCAGCAGTGTTTTGTAGTTCTCCCTGTGGAAATCTTTCACATCTCTGGTTAGGTGCATTTGCAGGTATTTCATTTTCATTGTGGGTGTTGTCAATATGATTGTGTTCTTGATTTAACTCTCTGCCTGGTGTTATTGGTGTACAGAAATGCTACTGATTATTGTACATTGATTTTGTATCCTGAAACCTTACTAAAATCCTTTATCAGTTCTAGTAGACTTTTGTTGGAGACTTTAGGGTTTTTTAGGTACAGAATCACATTGCTGCTGAAGAGAGAGAGTTTGCTCTGGCAAGGAGTTCTGGTACTATGTTGAATAGGAGTGGTAAGAGTGGATGTCCTTGGCTTCTTTCAGCTCTAAAGGAGAATGCTTTCAGTCTTTGCCCATTCAGTATTATATTGGCTGTTGTTTTTTTCTGCTCTAAAAATTCAGCATGGTTATTTTTTTAATGGCAATTTCATCTTTCAGCACTTAGATTGTTTGACTGGATTTCTTGAATTGGGTTTCAACTTTCTCCTTAATCTTCATGAGTTTCTCTGTCATCCATGCTCTGTATTGTGTCTGCTGCAATTATTTTAGACTGATTAAGAACATTGCTGGGTAGCTAGTGGGCTAATTTTGAGGTAAGTGGACACTCTTGCTTTTTGAATTGTCAGAGTTCCTGCAAAGCCCTTTTTCTCCTGGTAGGGTTGGTGATTGTTTAACTGCAGTTTGTATTGAGTGTATTCAGTTGGTTTTGTTTCTGGATGCTTTCCAAGGGTCAGGGCTGTCTCTCTACAGCATTTTTATGTGTAGATAATTCTTGTGTTTGGTTTCACAGGTGTATATGTAGTAGGATAAATTTTGATGTTGTAGTTTGGGCTGTGATCCAATGCAAGGTGCTTAAGAGTAAGCCCCTATGGCTAGGCTAATACCCAGTGGCATGGCTGTTTTATACTTCTTTTTGTTGGCAAGTGTACTCTGTGGTGGGGGTGGGAGAGAAGTCCTCATCACTAAGTCTGCTCCTGTGCCTTGCGGGAGTCTCCTACAATCATTGGTGCTGCACCTGTGTTTCTGTTGTTAGATGTTTGAGCCCCCATGTCTCCCTCAGGCAGAGACCCTTTCCAGGGAGCCATTCTGGGTCGGGAACTAGCTGTAGTGTTTCCTCTACCCTGCACAGCCTTCCTCCCTCTTCAACTCACCTTCAGCGTTGCCCCTCCGTCCACTTAGCCTTTTCTCCCCAAAGATCTGCCTAAATTCTGGTGGTTTACTCCACAATTTGGTCTCCCTCACTGGGGGTGGTGCTTCCCGGCCACATCAAATAGGTCATTTTGTCTCACAGAATGCAAACCTCTTTGATGTGCTTTGTAACATTTTTGTATATTACATTCAGGAGTAAAAATCTTACACAATGTGATATTAACTATCTCTTTACTTTTGAGAATAACCTTCAGTAATTAAAGGAGAACTAAACATGTGATTAAAAACTGAAAAGTCACTCCTATAATCCCAACACTTTGGGAGGCCAAGGCAATTGGATAACAAGGTCAAGATATCAAGACCATCCTGGCCAACATGGTGAAACCCCATCTCTACTAAAGATACAGAAGAATTAGCTGAGCATGGTGGCGTGTGCCTGTAGTCCCAGCTGCTCGGGAGGCTGAGGCAGGAGAATTGCTTAAACCTAGGAGGTAGAGGTTGCAGTGAGCCAAGATTGTGCCACTGCACTCCAGGCTGGAAACAGATTGAGACTGCCTCCAAAATAAATAAATAAAAATAAAAACTGAAAAGTATTACAGGTACACTTCCAAATCTCAACTTCTTTCAGAAATTTTTTAAAACTCTTCAAAGAAAGGCAACTTAGACCAAGAATAGACTAATAGTTTTATTAAAACTAGTGCTCAAGGAAGGTGTTATATGTGAAAATTCAACATGGAATTTGTCATTTTACCTATAAAATTACTAAGAATAATTTCCTTGAAAAGTAAGTAACTTTACACATTTTTAATTAACAAGGGTGCTAAAATATTACTCCTCTTACCCTTACAGAACCTCTTCTTGAAAACAACAATCTACCCATTTGGTGTGTGACTCTAATAACCTTCAATCATTCTCTATATCTGACACCATGACTTGCATCTTACATCTTTAACTAAGTGCCCTTTCTTTCCTCTTCTGTGATGTTATGTCTAGTACTTTAGTAATAAATAATCTATGTTGCAAATTGAACTTCCAAATTGAATGTTAGTTTTCAAATCCCAAGGATCCATTTCTTCTGCCTCAATCTTAATTAGGTCTTAGTTAATATGAAAATTAAATAAATCAAGCCTAAATAAAACATATTCACAAATTGGCAGACTTTTTTAATCAAAAAACTTAAATGTATTAATATCTAATTTATAGAACATTATTTTACAACGCGGTTTCACACATCAATCATTTGAGTCATTTCTTATAAGCAAGAGAAACTCACAGATTCAAATGTTCACAAACATTTATGTTCTATTTTGAATGGATACATCAACCATATTTCTCATTCTTATATACTTAATATTATGGCATGGGATTAAAGTCAAAATAGTGGAAAATGAGTAGAAATAACTTATTTCATATCCAATTTAGTCTCCAAAATCCCAACATACACTCTTCTATATACATT
The DNA here is from genome assembly GCF_001604975.1 of Cebus imitator. Classification (NCBI taxonomy): domain Eukaryota; kingdom Metazoa; phylum Chordata; class Mammalia; order Primates; family Cebidae; genus Cebus; species Cebus imitator. The sequence continues at coordinate 2,800,528 of NW_016107350.1, read as the reverse complement.
TTTCAATATGCTTGACTAGAATGGTCAATTCTACAGTAGTCTTGGAAGCAGCATACCGCAGATTTAATACCTTAGTAGCCTATATTCTTGAATGAGGACATAAACGAGCAATGCCTTGCCTAGTTAAAAAAAAAACACATTTTATGGAAGAGAAACAAATTTCTGTTCTGTTTAAGATAGTATATGTTGCTGAGTGTAGCTGTCAAAGCAACTAGCAGCATTCCAAGTAATATAGAAATCACCAGCTTGAGTTGGGCCTGCCATAACAACACCTACATTTCCAGTAAATTACCATTAAATGAAAAGTAAACCAAACTCAGAGGATTGAAATGGAGACTTATAATACCTAGTGGAAAAACTATTGAAACTGCCATCTAAAGTTAACTGAATACTACGTGGTTATCATCTTTGGGAAAGGGTGTGGGAAATGGGAAAATGCAGACAGTAACGTGCAATTGTTCATATTTGCTCTGTTTCATAATGCAAGAGAGAGATAAAAAAAGGGCAAAAAATAATCTTGTTTTTAGAGAAGAATGAAAGTGGACAGAGTTGAGTTGCTCAACCTTAGCGTTTTTGACATTTTTTGCCTGATATTCCTGCAGTTGGGGAGGGGCCTATTCTTTGCATTGTAGGATATTAATAGTCTCTCTGGGATATCCCACTGCATACCAGTAGCATCACCACTTAATGATCATAACTCAAAATTTCTCCAGGCCCTGACAAGTGTTGCATGTGAAAAAAATTCATTCCTGGTTGGAAACCACTTGTAAACAGAAAATCTAGTAATGTTGGAATCATGCAGTGACAGAGAAGCACATGTTTTTCTGATTAGGTTGAAAAAGCTGTTTAGAAATTAAATCCTACTGTGTTCATAAAAAGCAAGGAATCCAGTCCTGAAGCAAAGAACTAATCATGAAAGTTGCTTTCTCTTTCCAGTCTGTGATTTCAAATGACCGTCAAGTGGTCATCTTTACAGTGAGAGAAGCATATGTGTGTTGGGGAGAGGAAAAAACAATGAAATGAGGCAGACTTTAGAATCATGCCTGGGAAAGAACTGTAAATTTGGTTATTTTCCATGAAATTAACTAGAATAAACTAGATACAATAAACAAATAAATGTTTTCCACGTAACTACTTGGTAATGATATAATAGGCTTATTGTGAAAAAAAATTTTTTAAGGCTTAAAATATCCTGAGACATCCCAAATTTCACTAATCAGAGGTCATGCTGAGAAACACTCATTGTTCTAATTTAAGATGGAAGCATGGGGAATAAGAGAAAATGTAGAATACCACGGAAGGTAAATCTATGAGCCACAGGAACAATGGACCTTAAAGTTACTTCCAAAGGACATATTTATGGTTTCATCAAATAAATATTTGTATGGCTCAGAAATATTTTTGTCAGTGCTATGCAGACTTCTTTGTCTTCTGATAGGAGGTTCACCATGGCAACTTAGATTTCAGAGATAATTTGTCTTTTGACTTTATAGGACACTAGTGCTTGATAAGTCATATAGTGGCGTAAGGGAGAGAATTGCATGTCATGAAACATCCTGAACTTTAAGATGTGGGCAGTAACTGGGCAAAACTTTACATTGTTTCCAGAGTGAAAATAAGTGAGTTTTTCATACATAAAGAAGTGCGCAAATTATGTTTCCTGACTAGTGTTTTGTCTTCTGGAATGGTGATATATACATGACAATCTTTGACGACAAAATTTTATAATAATAGATCCTTCATTGACTTGAATTATTCTTTTCAGGAATGATGCCTCTTTTGCCAAAAACGCTTATGTTAAACTGTTACGGAAGCCAAAGTCACCTTCTACGTACTTTAAACCGTTCAGTGTACTCTCTAGATACATTTGACACAAAAGCTAGCATTATAATACACTGAACCAAGTATTGGTGCCCTTTTAGGTAGACTTTAACTACATTCTGAAAATAATAAATCATCTGATATTTTATGCTTATTATATCCACTTGATACTATTAAAGGTGTTTCAAATGTTTGTCTCATTTGATTCTTAAAACAAACTTATAATGTAGGTACTAATACGATACTGATTTTAAAAATAAGAAAAAGAATTGTAAAAAATTTACAAAGCTCTATAAAAAGTACAAAATTATATCTCCAAATGTATAATGAATTTTATATAGTCAGTTAATATTTGTTTGGATCAGTAAAGTAATGTTTGGTGAAGTAGTCGATTTCTTTACTGTTCATTCAGGATCACCACATTATTAATTTGAAATTAATTCACCTATTCAAAGAAGTTGCTTCCTCCAATCAAGACAGTATACAGTAGACAAAATAATGGTTTCCCCCAAAGGCCCATGTCCTGATTTCTGGAACCTGTGAATATGTTAACTTTATTTGGTAAAAGGGTCTTTGCAAGTGTTACAATGTTAAGGACAGAAGATGAAAAACTGCCCTATTGAGTTCAATGTAATCATATGGGTTTAAAATAGGGACACTTTCTTGTCTAGAAGCTTAAGGTAATATGACTTTAAAAGAATGATCAGAGAGATACAACATTGCTGGTTTTGACAAATGAAAGAGACCACAAACTAACAAATCAGGGTAGTCTCTAGAAGCTGGAAAAGTCAAGAAAACCAATTCTCCCCAAAAACCTTCAGAAAGAAATACAACAGTTCTCACTCTTTGATTCTACCCTAGTAAGATACGTGTCAGACATCTGACAAACAGAATTGCTTGGCACTATATTCGTGCTATTTTAGACCACTAGCTTTGTAGTAATTTGCTACATCAGCAGTAAGAAAATAATGCAGAGTGTTTCTATAAAGGAGATAGAAGTATAAACAAGAGGCAAGAATTTCCTTCCTTCACAGTGTTTATAATATAATAAGAAAACAAACATTAAGTACACAAGTCCCCAATAAATTATATACTTTAATTTTAGCTGGCACTGTGGAAGGAAAATAGAAATTCTAGAACAGAGTGAATAGGAATATAACTTATTCTTATGTGGCAAGAAATGCTTATTACTGAATACTATTTGGGCTGAAAATAATAACTGCACTGTAGTTACAGTAAGCCAAATGTGGCAGTTTGCTACAAGGGAACTGAGGCATTGGAATGTAATGGAAGTCATCAAAGTTTTAGGCATAACTATAAGCTGCAAGGGCTTAAAAGATTATAAACATTCTGATTATTAAAAATTATGTGCCTGATTGTCAAAATCCCAAATGTTCTTTAAAATTGCTAATGTGTTATAGTCAATTTTCACAATGGTATAAAGAAGGACTTGAGACTGAGTAATTTGTAAAGAAAAGAGTTTTAATTGACTCACAGTTCTGCAGGCTTTACAAGAAGCATACATGTGAGGCCTCAGAAAACTCAGAAAACCACAGTGGAAGGCAAAGGGAAAACAAGGATCTTCTTGACATGGTGACAGGAGAGAGAGAGCAAGTGAGGAAGTGTCACACATTTTGAAACTATCAGATCTCATGAACTCACTCACTATTATGAGACCAGTATAGGAAAATCTGCTCCCATGATCCAGCACCTCCAATCAGGTCCCTCTTTTGACATGTGGGGATTACAATTTGAGATGAGATTTGGGTGAGGACAGAGAGCCAAGCCATATTATTCTGCCTCTGGCCCTTCCCAAATATAATGTCCTTCTAACATTTCAAAACCAATTATGCCTTCCCAACAGACCCCCAAAGTCTTAACTCATTCCAGAATTAACTCAGAAGTCCATGTGCAAAGTCTCATCTGAGACAAGGCAAACCCCTTCTGCCTATGAGCCTGTAAAATCAAAAACAAGTTAGTTAATTCCAAGATACTATGGGGGTACAGGCATTGGGTAAATACTTCCATTCTAAAAGGGAGAAATTGTCCAAAGAAAGGGTCTACAGACCCCATGCAAGTCCAAAACTCAGAAGGGTAGTCATTAAATCTTTAAGCTCTGAAATAACCTTCTTTGACCCCATGTCTATGCAGAGCACACTGATGCAATATCTGAACTCCCATGAGCTTGGACAGCTCTGCCCCTGTGGCTCTGCAAGGAACAGCCCCCACAGCTGCTTTCTTTTTTTTTTTGAGATGGAGTTTCGCTCTTGTTACCCAGACTGGAGTGCAATGGCACGATCTCGGCTCACCGCAGCCTCCGCCTCCTGGGTTCAGGCAATTCTCCTGCCTCAGCCTCCTGAGTAGCTGGGATTACAGGCACACGCCACCATGCCCAGCTAATTTTTTGTATTTTTAGTAGAGACGGGGTTTCACCATGTTGACCAGGATGCTCTCGATCTCTTGACCTCGTGATCCACCCGCCTCGGCCTCCCCACAGCTGCTTTCATAGGATAGCATTGAGTGCCTTTGGCTTCTCCAGGCACAAGGTGGAACCTGCCAGTGGATCTACCATTCTGGGATCTGAAGTACTTGGACCTCTTCTCAAAGCTCCACTAGGGAGTACCCCATCCCAGTGGGGAATCTTTGTGGGGGCTCCAACTCCACATTTTCCCACTGCACTGCCCTGGTAGAGATTGTCCATAAGGGCTCCACCTCTGCAGCAGACTTTTGCCTAGACATCCAGACATTTCCATACATCCTCTGAAATCTAGATGGAGGTTCTGAAACCTCAGTTCTTGCCTTCTGCACAACCAAAGGCCCAATATCATGTGGAAACCACCAAGGCTTGCACCTTGTATCCTCTGAAGTAATGGCCTGAGTAGTGCCTTGACCGCTTGGAGCTGAGCAGCTGAAGCGCTGGGTGCCATGTCCCAAGGATGCCCAGAGCAGCAGGGCCCTGGGCCCAACCCACAAAACCATGTTTCCTTCCTGGGCCTCCAGACTTATAACGCAAGAGCCTCCCTCAAAGGTCTCTGGAATGCACTGAAAATATTTTCCACATTGTCTTTGCTGTTAACATTTGCTCTTGTTAACTTCTACTAGTTTCTGTTTGAATTTCTCCCCAAAACATGGGTTTTTCTTTTGTACTTGATGGTCAGGCTATAAATTTTCCAAAATTTTATGCTCTGCTTTTTTTGCATATGTAAGTTTTAGTTTCAAACCATCTCTTTATTCATGCAAATGAACATAAACTTTTAGAAGCAGTCAGTTCACATGTTGGAATGTCTGTTGCTTATAAATTTATTTCACCAGATACCCTAGATCATCTCTCTCAAGCTCAAAGCTACACAGATCTCTAGGGCAGTGTCAAAATGCCATCAGTGTCTTTGCTAAAGCAAAGCAAGAGTGAGCTTTTCTTCAGTTCCCAATAAGTTCCTCATCTCCATTTCAGACCACCTCAGCCTGGACTTTACAGCTAGTGCTCGACTTACGACCATGATTGGTTCCGACAGACCGGTCGTAAGATGATTTGGTCGTAAGTTGAGTAGGCTATATGTACAGTACTGTGAAATGATGTTATAAAAATCTTTGGCCGGGCGCGGTGGCTCAAGCCTGTAATCCCAGTACTTTGGGAGGCCGAGGCGGGTGGATCACAAGGTCAAGAGATCGAGACCATCCTGGTCAACATGGTGAAACCCCGTCTCTACTAAAAGTACAAAAAATTAGCTGGGCATGGTGGCGCGTGCCTGTAATCCCAGCTACTCAGGAGGCTGAGGCAGGAGAATTGCCTAAACCCAGGAGGCGGAGGTTGCGGTGAGCCGAGATCACGCCATTGCACTCCAGCCTGGGTAACATGAGTGAAACTCAGTCTCAAAAAAAAAAATCTTTAAGTCATATTTTATCATAATTTTCTTTCATTATTGTTATATATCATAATTTTCTTTGTTCATTTTATGCCATTTGTGTCATCGTTACACCATTTTGTTTCTTATTTTTACATTCGTCAGGTTTAAGTAAAACACTGCATTACCAGTACAACTGGTTTAATATTTGCAAAACATACAAAATTACAAAATACAGGTGCATACAAAAATACAAAATACAGGTGTAAAAAATACCATAGGAAACATTTTCCCAATTGCAAAACATATCAAAATATATAAACATGTACAAAACATTTTATTGGCCACTGGTGCTTGGCTGCGGATCGTTGATGTTGTCATCTGAGGCAGCAGTTGGGGTTACTGGAGTTGTTTTTTTCAAAAACATGGTGAGCTTTGTCTGAATTGTATGTTTCTTTTTTTCTTCATAAATTTCATAATACGGATGAAACACATCGTGCGCCATCCATTCAATCCTTGCAAATCGTTCGATGTTTGGGTCCATTGCTTCAAAATGTATAAGAAGTTTATTCAGTAAGATAAACTGTCTGATAATCCCTTAGTGGTGAACTTTCTTTCTGGCTCCTCCTCTTCTTTCTCTGCTTCTCTTCTTTCTTCTTCCGCCACTCTTACTTCTTCCAGTTCGATTAGCTCTTCATTTGTAAGTTCTCCGGATTCTTTGTCTAGCAACTCTTCAACATCTTCCATTTCACACTCCAAAGAAAGGTCTTTAGTGAGTTTTACTATTTTTTCCCGAATCGTTTCAAGTTCATGTTCACTGTCAAATCCGTCAAAATCATTAACATAGAGCTTAACACAATTTTTCCAGATGCCATTCATGCACTTTGTGTCACAGTCTCCCGGGCAGTAGCGATATTCTTGATACACATCAAAATGTTGTAGTGTTTCCAAAAATCTACAGCAGAGCAGTCATGGCTAGCAATTGTGGTCGTAAAGTCGAATGGTCGTTAAGTTGCATAGGTCGTAAGTCGATCAATGCCTGTACTGTGTATATCATTATCAGCATTTTGTTCACAACCATTCAACAGGTCAGACTCAAACATTCCCACATCTCCCTGTCTTCTTCTGAGCCCTCCAAACTATTCCAACCTGTGCCTATTACCCAGTTCCAAAGTTGCTTCCACATGTTCAGGCATCTTTATAGCAATGCCCCACTTCTCTAGTACCAAGTATTTATCTCTTCTCAAATTGCTATAAAGAACTACCAGAGGGTGAGTAATTTATAAGGCAAAAATGTTTAATTGACTCACAGTTCTGCAAGCTTAACAGGAAGCATGACTGAGAGACCTCAGGAAACTGACAATCATGGCAGAAGGAAAAGGGGAAGCAAGGACCTTCTTGACGTGGTGGCAGGAGAGAGAAGACTCGGGGAAAAGTTCCACACATGTTTAAACCATTAGATCTTATGAGAACTCACTCGCTGTCACGAGAACAGCATGGAATAATCTACGCCCATGATCCAATCACCTCCCATCAGGCCTTTCCTTTGGCACATGGGGATTATAATTCAACACGAGACTTCTGTGTGGACGCAGAGCCAAACTATATCACTAACCTAACAAGTGATTATCTTGACTAAATTGTATGTAAAGTACAACTTAAACTATGTGCTTAGAAACTCTACCTAATTGAAGGTTAATTTAAATGCTGCCATGTTCTTCCTTCAACTTCTTATATATTATCATGGACATGATCTAACTCTCCTTCAGTGTCAGGGAACACATACTGAGATTCACCTGAGGGAGTTGCAAGCCGGATAAATGATGATGTTTCAAAAAAGAAAATCCTCCCTTAGTAAAAATCTATTAGTTTTGGTTTGCACTTTCTTGACAGCTGAACTAATATAAAAAGCACTCACCTAGTTCCTTCCAGTTTTGCATATGCTTTTATTGTGTCAGCTGAGCTCCTCTTCAAGGGATTTTCTATGTGTCAGAGACACTTGTCCCCCATTCTGTTTTCCTGTATAGTCTCAAAATTGGCAAGAAGTCTTCACTGTATGTGAAAGGGATGTGTCTGTTCCTGGATTTTATGTGTGAGTACTGTTTGCGATTGTCTTTTTCCCAATAAGGCATGTAATTTTACAGCACTGACTACTTTTCAAAAGAATAAAATTCCCAGGTTTAGCAGAGGGAGAGGCCTATTTATTGAAATGTGAACTCGAATTTCTGAAACAGAAACACCAAATTCTTACACTAATCTGTAAAGTAGCTCTAAACTGTTATTTTTCAGAGTGAAGTATCTGTAAAAATGGCTAATTTTGGTGTATAATAGAAACAGTATTTTATTCCTTCTATTACTGTAAACAGATTCCCTCTCTCTCTCTATCTCTCTCTCTCTCTCTCTCTCTCTCTCTCTGTGTGTGTGTGTGTGTGTGTGTGTGTGTGTGTGTGTGTGTACATGGGAATTATTATGATGGGTCCTGATAAACTCATCATAAGTTGAAAATGTTTGAGGTAAAAATGTATGTAATACACTTAACAAATGTTCCTAGGATGCTTATATTAGCTAAAAGTCAGAAAAAATTAACATAAAGCCTATTTTTAAATAAAGTGTTGAATATCACATGTAAATAATTAAAGACTGTACTGAATGTGAAAAACAGAATGAGTATATGGGCAATAACTGTTGTTTCTACTGAATGTTTATCACTTTTGTACTATGATAAAGCTGTAAGTTTGTACCATTGTAAATCAGGGACCATTTGTGTTATATTCAAGAGAAAAGCTCAGTGGGGCTAATAAATAAATCAGAATTTATTTTTATTATTGAGGTGTTTTATCCAGTTAGATAATTAAGACATCCAATTACTGCTAGCTGCTTCACCACACAGACATAGACACAGATACAAATACACACTCTATGAATGAGCATATGTACTTGCTTAAAGAGACATATCAGCGAAACGGTTGCATGCTGCCATGGTATTATGTCATTAAATTCCTTATTTAACATAACACAGCTGTGCACGAAGTATTTCTCTAACATGTACATTCAATCCTAACTGTTTTTGTTCAGTGTTATGTACCTACATCATTTAAATAAGCACCTGGAATTTAGAATTGCTAAAAATATATATGTTGAGGCATACTAAGTTGATTTTGAAGTCATAAATCGAAGCAGTAATTGGTATTATGGTACAATCATAGCTTTATAAAAGATGACCTGAACTAACATTATTTTATGCTTTTATCAGTGAAACTCCCCAAAATATAATCAATTTGTTATTAAATCAAAACTAAGTTTATTAAAACTCTATACCAAGAAAGTACACAAATTTGACATATTTTTACAGTGTTTCAGCAGGAAAAAGGAAGAGGAATATTTTTCATGGCCATGGCGAATGAATTAAGAGAGTTAAATGAGTTTTTCAAAGTGAGTAGTTGATTGAAATTGAGCTAAACATAGAGCATAATAGTTTAGACAGCCTAAGAAACTGAAAAAAATAAGTTGATACTAAGTCTACAAGAAATAACAACACCAAAAAAGAGAACTAAATCCAGACAAAACTAAATTAAAAACAAGAGTAATATATTCAATGTTAAAAAAGCAAAAGGAACATAGACATAGGAAAGTTTTTTTTTTTAATGACATAATAACATACTTAATTTCATACCAATACACTTGAAAATCTGTATCAGCTCTGCCCACTATGGTCATTGCTAGAGACATGTAGATACTGAATACTTGAAATATGGTGAATCTTAATTGATTCATGTTATGTGTAAAATACAAGCTAGATTTAGTTTTAAAATGTAAAAGCTGAATAATAATTTTAATATTGACATGCTGCGATGACATTATTTGGGATATAGTGGATTAAATAATATAAAATATTTTTTTAAATCAAGTTATTTAGTAAAGTAGGTCTTTTTGTTTTACTTTTTAATTTTGTTTTGTTTTTCGAGAGGATACAAATCATAGCTAAAATGGACCCTGAAGCATATTATTGACCATCATGAAACAAGCATTGATTTGCCAAATGTATTATTTTCCTGGGGCTGCTATAAAAATTACAACACATTTAGTGCTTTAAAACAACATAAATTTATTGTCTAATAGTTTTCCAGGTTAGAAGTTCAACACAGATCTTACTGAGTTAAAATCAAAGCATTGGAAGGCTACAATCCTTCTTTAGGCTCTATGGAATAATTCATGCCCTTGCCTTTCCCAGGTTTCAGAATACAGCTGTATTCTTGGATGCATGGTCCCTGTCTCAGTCTGCTTGGAATGCTATAAGAAAATACCACAGACTGGGTCCTTAAACATCAGACATTTATTTCTCAGGGTTTTAAAGGTTGGGAAGTCCAAGATTAAGCCCACTCCCTCTGTGGTTGGTAGATGGACACCTTCTCTCTCTGTTCACATGCCCTTTCCTGGAAACATGTTTATGGAGAGAGAAAGAGAAGGGGGTGAGGTCTTGGATCTCCACCTTTTCTTATAAGAACACAAATATCATCATGAGAACATCACGCTTATGACATTATCTCAATCTAAGATCCTCCCAAAAGCTGCATCTCCAGAGACTATCATGCTGTGGATTAATGGATTACTGAAAACAATAGAGTGTAATAGTTTAGATACTCTAAGAAATTGAAAATAAAGTTGATACCAGGTATACAAGCAATAACAACAAGCAAAAAAATATCTATTAAACAAAAATCTATTAATAATCGAACAATGCCAATCATCTTCAATGTTTAATTTTAGGGGGACACAAATATTCAGTCCATAACAGTTTCCTTCCCTCACCTTCAAATCTCCTTTTATATCTCCCTCTTCCACTTGTGAAGAATTTTATGATTGCATTCAGCCACCTAAAAATCTGTGATAGTCTCTCTATTTCAAGATTCTTAACTTTAATTGTATTTGCAAACTGTGTTTTACCAGGTAAGCTAACAAATTTAAATACATTCTCTGGATAAGGACCCCAACTTCTCTGAGGAGTCATTATTCTGACTACCACATCAATATGTTAGTCGATGTCAAGATTGCTGTAATAATCAATAGATTCTGGTATCACAAATCCAGTAGCAGTCATTAGGGTTGATAGAATTTATTGATTGCTTTTAGCTCCATTCTGCCATTAATCAAGTAGGGGTATATAAAATGAAGACCTTATCCCTGCAGGAAGAGGTAGATGTGATAGGAACTTGTATATGTGATAAGAATTATTTGTGATATGTAAATGTGAGAAATGAATTAAGTATGGGCCATTTGTTCTCTTCCTTTTAAGACATTTCTTTCTAAAGTTTTAGTTACAGAAGTTGCATTCTATTAAAGATCCCCTAGTGCTGTTCTAATGTAGGCATATGCGTTCTTTCCTGAGTGTAGCATGTTGGAATTTAAGATTTCTATTTCTCTAAAGCTCTGCTGTTTGTCAGATAAAATGCCAATAAGCAGAGTGTCCAGTTTTTGATAAACTCAGATGTTTCATATTTAGGAATCAATGCTAAAAAACACTAATTTGCATCTTAAGGAAAATATGTGCAGCTTAGCACTATTCAAATGCGTGTTTAGCCAAATGGTGAAAAAATTACAGCCAGCTTCTGAACTCTTGTAGGGAGTGACTAAGGATGCTATAGAGAAATTAGGAATAGTAGTTTTATAGGTAAAGTAATTAAATGTCTCCTTAAGCATAAAAAGATAAAAAAGGTAACCAGGAAAATAAAAACTTAAGACATACAGACTAAATATGACAACCAGTGAATCTTTTCATGTGGACCTTGGTTTGGAAATACGTATATCTCATATAGTGATTCACTTGATCCAAATGCATTTGATGGAAGCCGTCTCCCCTCGAAGACTACTTGCTTTTGGAAGAATCCTAAGAGTCATTAGTTGGAGGTTTTTGGTACAGATCCTTTCCCATAATATGAAGATGACCTAAACCTCTTTACTTGAGAGATAGGAGCCTAAGAATCAGTCTTTTAAAGACTTAATGGCTTTCCTGGTTGTCAGCTCTGCCTGATATTGACTTTTTTCCCAGGATCTTTGTCTCCCGTGTCTCTTAGAAGACAAGGTAAGCAGGTTTGAAAACCAGTTTTGCAGACATTGTTTAGAAGAATAATGAGGATAGCCCTCAGAAACTTTTGTTGAAAGAATGGATTTCCTCAGTCTTTACAGCTTTTAGTTAAATAAGGGTAGATTTCTGGAATCAGAGAATGAATTTCCTGAGTATGTAATATTTCTAGATACTCGGTTTAGCCTGTTACTAACTCACAAACCACAGATGAACCACAGAAAGAAGAAATACCTTAGACCATGCAAGTTTGATGACCTCTGTGAACTTTGCCAGCTTTAGTTTCAGAATTCCACCTATTCTTTCTACCTTCCCAAAAGGTTGAAAGTCACATAGACAGTGCAGTCTGATTAAGTGACAAAACTTTACCACGTTATTTAGTAAGAATTCCAGTAAAATGGTTTTCTTGTTAATAGGGTTATAGGTTGGAATTTCCCAGGCTGAAAAAAAAAAAAAAAAGGATTTTCCCCATGCCAACAAGACACAAATAAAGATCAGAACATACTTAAAATCTATTGCCAGCACTTGCTACAAAAAATTCATTTAGATTTTTACTGAGACATTTTATAGTTTTGCTAGTACTAACGTGGTGAAGGTTGAGACAGGTTATATGGATAGAGTTATATAAAGATACACTTACCAATTTTAGCAAAATTTTCCTCTAGCTGTTGATTAAATGCGTTGGTCAATTTGCCCTCAGCGTGCCATGAAATCTCAGTAGTTCTGACTAAAGTTTATGTTAACCCATGCTAGCAGACAAAAGAGTTGAATCCTCTCTTAAATTGTTGATTCCTCAACAACACAGGTTTGAACTGTGCAGGTCTGCTCATATGTAGATTTTTTGCTATAAATATATTAGAAAATTTGTGGAGATTTGTGACAAATTGAAAAAGCTCACAGGTAAACCATGTACGCAAGAAATACTTTAAAAACTAACAAAAAAGATAAGTCATAAATGCATAAATTATATGTAGATGCTAATGTAATCCATCATTTACTATAATGAAGTATAGATGCATCTACTATAAAAAGTTACAATTTATCAAAATGTAGGCACACACTAACAGAGCATACATGGAGTCAATTGCAGTTAAGAGAATGTAAATGTAAATATAAAATATAAAATTGTAACTGTATAAATTAAACATAGTACTTACTGTACTACTGGAATAATTTCCTAGCCTCCACCTGTTGTTCTTACAGTGAACTCAAGTGTTGTGAGTATTTGCTTAAAATGCCGCATAATGCTAGTCATCTCCTTGTGAGTAGTTTGTCTTTCCAGTAAATTGTCACAGTAAAAAGTAATCTTTCAGGCTGGGTGCAGTGCCTCACACCTGTAATCCCAGCACTTTGGAAGGCAGAGGTGGGAGGATTACAAGGTCAGGAGTTCAAGGCCAGCCTGGCCGATATGGTGAATCCCTGTCGCTACTAAAAAAGTAAAAATACCAAAATTAGCCTGGCGTGTGGCGCACGCCTGTAGTTCCAGCTACCCAGGAGGCTGAGGAAGGAGAATCGCTTGAACCTGGGAGGCAGAGGTTGCAGCAAGCCGAGGTCATGTCACTGCACTCCAGCCTGGGCAACAGAGTGAGACTCCGTCT
>NW_016107350.1:2769040-2787117 GCF_001604975.1 Cebus imitator | reverse complement strand
TGAATTATACCTTCAGGCCTATCTATACAAAGTGCTGCTAGCGAAGCTGAAAGCTCTTCTAGGAAGCAGCAAAAGGTCCTGACATTACAGGAAAAAGTTGAATTGGTTGATAGGTACCCTAGACTGAAGTCTGCAGCGGTGTTTGCCACCATTTCAGAGATCCATATTTCCCTCCAACAGACCCCAGTATGTGGATTTTTGACTGGGTAGGGCAGTGGGGAGGTTATAGGGAGGCTTTATGCCCCTAAACCTTGCGTGGTTCAAGAGTCGACTGTACAATTTAGGAGCAGTGGTTAAGAATTTCCTGAGATTAAGAACGTATAAAATGGTAGGAAGGATATTGAAAAACCTCTAAATCTAGTGACACTATCAACTTTGACTCTTTCTGTTTGATGAAGGAATTAAAACCTAGTAACAAAAGCATTTTGTAGATAGTTGTTGTACCAGTCTTTGTTCTCGAACGCGAGTGTGTTTTTTAAACTGAAAATCATACATTTAATGAAAGGCTTTATCTCAATATGTTTTATTTACACATTCATTTGAGCTACTCTTTGTTCATAAGTCTGGCAGATAAAAGAGCCCTCACAATAGCTTTAATCATCAGTTATAATAATTTAAAAAGGGATTATTTTTGCTATCTTCTCTTTTATAGGTTAAGGAGCAACATTTTTGGTTACCTAGTATTCTCTCAAGAAAATTTAAAGATAGTTTATACATAGAAGATATTTTAACAGGTTATATTCTGAACTTGTGGCCTGGATTTGGAAAAGGCAATACCAAGTATAGTCAAGGAGATAAGAAAGAGGAACATTTGTTATCATTTTTCAAAGTCAAAAATATTTCATCAGATAGTATTTTAAAACCCAGCAATAATTAATAATGTTTTTTGTTAAAATTATTAAATAGGAGATAAAATTTAAAGCTTTATTTTTTTTACATTAAAATAAAATTTTAAATATTTTAATGAGCATATTAAATAAACACTGCATGTATTATATTGAACCTGACTCCCTAATAAGTTACAACCAAGCCTATAAAGATAAGTTTAGGCCAGAGATATAATTTTGGGATTTGCCAGCATAAAGATAGGGTGTAATGTCATGTAAATAATTAAAAGAGATAGGGTGTAATGTCATGTAAATAATTAAAATCAGGTGGAAAGACATATAAGATTGAAGGAAGACCCAAGACCAAAGTTTGGGGCACTCTCAGAATTTCTAAAAACATTTAGACAGTGAGTAAAGAAAGATTATCAGTGAGGTGAAATGGATCAAGGAAATGTGGGTACTCAGAGGTACAGGTGAGTGAAAGGCTTCCCAGAAAATGCGAGGCGAATACTGAACAATAAAATACATGGAACAGATGTCCCAGAAATCATGAAGATAAAATTCACCTTATTCAAATACATGTTATAAACAAAGAGGGAATTAATTGTTCAAAAACTTGTCTTGAAGAATTGTTTTGGGAGAAAATATAAAATAAACTTTATTTTCTACAATATACTAAATATAAAAAATATAAGAAGTGTTAGTGCAGATCCTTTTTAATTACTTTCTGATTGTTTTACCTATAGTAACTCATTTAATGCTACTAACAATCTTTTCACGTTGAATACAGATAGTCTAATTTTCTTTTGTTATTGCAACAGCCTCCTAACCGTTCCTCCACTAAATTGAGACACTAAAATGTTATGAAATTTCCTTAATGCCACGGAGTTCTTTAGTGATGATTTGGCATTTAGAAGCACATGATCTGTCTGTGCAATATTCATTTGTAATTACTTCACTATGCCATGTACTGAATCACTGAGAGTAAAAATGCACACTGTTAATGAGGAAGGAGTCAATCTCATTAGTATTAAAATATCTATAAAGAATGAGACTCCATTCTCCAAATTTCACTGAATTAAAATAATAAAAATAAAAATTTGTTGCTAGCCAATGTGTAGCAAAAAACATTCATTTTCTTATTCTGCTATAAGAAAGTAAATGCAATGAAATTTTAAAAGGCTTTTTTGGAAAGCCCTTTGAATTAACCAGAAAATTGTTAAATTCATAGTTTTTTTGACTACCATTCTTCTTCCAGGTTGACAAAATTTACATATAAATTCCACTGATTGCATACACTTTTAAGGGGTAAAATAATTACTAAATTTGTGTACCCTGTGAATACTTCTTTTTATAAAATTGTATATATACCCATATGAGAATGTACACAAAATCAATAGGGTAACCACAGACATAAAGTGATCAGTGTAGCATATTTTATTTTATTTTTTATTATATTTTATTTTATTTATGTATTTTATATATAATATACATTTTATTTAATATTTTTGCTAATTTTATTTAATCTATATTTATGTTTTGGTTATGGAACAACTAAATTTATTTTCAAAGAAACTCCCATTATTATTGTCTGCAACAGTAAAGTTTGTAAACAATCTAAGAATTCAAGCAAATACAATCACTTATAACTGTGCTTTAGTTGAATATGTAATCATAGGAGAAAACACAGGTGATGACTTTTTAAAATTTCACTTAAAATATAATTGACACAATCCCTAGGGTATCATATAAATTAATTGGATTATTACTATATTGGGTTAACATTTATTTTTATGTTTTTCCCCTTAATATCTGATTTTTTTCCATTAACATTACTTATTTGGATAATCGGGAAAAAAAAATCAACATTGCCAAAAGGTAGATAATACCACAAACTAAATATCTATAATAATGATAGGAAAATGCTTGGATTCAGGATGAATGAGAATCAGTCTAGGAAAACAGCTTGGACCTTCTCATTCCTCTTAATGCCATCTCTGGTTTAGCATTGCTGCTATTCCTCAGCCCTTAAGAAATAATTGCTCTATTGCTAGGCATGACATGTGGGAAGCCAAGAAAAATGACTGGCTTCTTGATGACAGCTCTCGTCTACTTCTCATGCCAAGTTTTGCCAGTGATTTAAATATTAAATAATGGAAAGAATTTTGAAATGCAGGATGATGACAAAAGTCATTTTCTACAAGAGCGAAGCATTGTCTTTAGAGACTAGTATCTATGAAAATAACATTATTGAAATATTAGGCTTGAGACTATTTTTCTGAATTATTGTAACTGTTGAAATATGTCTTTCAGCCCATTAAGATAAACACCACAGTTTTCTCTTCATGATCTTCAGTTGTATTTTTATAGTGAAAAGTACTTGCTTAAAGGAGTTCACACTATCTGAAAGATGTCATATGTAACATTGACTGGCAGCCATTCAGAATGGCAGACAGCCAATAAATCATTCAGAACTATGTGTCATTCGGTGTGGCTTTAAAATTGTATTTCTTTTCCCTTGACGAAGAACATTTCAATGTCAAATAGTTTGTTCTATTTAAACTTATACATCAACTGGAATATTGAGATATACAATAAAAGTAATTGATTTGATAATACCTTTAGAACTTAACTAAAAACTTACAGAAAACAGATTTGGTTCACAAACCAATCAAATTGTTAGTATCAAAGGCATGCTTTAGTGCTGATTTATGTATAGAGAAATTTATGAAATTACATAAATAGAAATACTTCTTTTTAAAATTCCTGGACCTTGTGATATCTTAGTATTAAGAATCTTAAAGGAATCATTTAAAAAAATTCAAATGCAAACAATTTCGATTTTACAAAGCTAAGAAAAGAACACTTTGTAATGGACACAGATCTCTCTTCAAGAAAGGAATTTTTTTTCACCCTGGCTGCTAGGAGCAATATTACAAAGCAGCCTTCAGCTCTCAGCTCCTTCAAAGTTTGCCTCGGCTGTAACAGTTGTCTAGCTTAATGTTAGTCCGTTGTGGAGCATCTGACATGCAAACATGAATGGAGACAGAGTATAAAGCCTGGCCAATTTGACCCACCTGGGAGGATTCTGACAGGTCCTTCCAGTGCCGGAGAAAGCCCTGGTTCACATGTTTTATATTCCTAGCCTTCTACAGGGGTTGTTCCCATGGATGATACTTAATAAAGCTGCCTAATATAATGAGGCAATTATGTAAATTTTGGGGAATTATTTCCAAAACTCTCGTAACATCATATATATTTATTGCTTGTTTAAGTACATTTCTGAGGAGAACGTAGCAAGGATGGAAGTGAGAGGAAGTAAATGCTATCATTAAAGGATTAGTCTTCCCATACTTAGCAAATACACAAGTTGCCTATACACTATGTTCCTTCCTTAGAGAAAGTATTTCAATGCAGTTGTGCGTGCGTGTGTGTGTGTGTGTGTGTGTGTGCAGGTGCGCTAACTGAACTTACGGTAGATTTTATTGGATCCGATATATGAAGAGGCTTGGAAGGCTTGCGTATGCCTGGAAATGGGTGAAATAGAGAAGGATGATCACTGACACAGAAAGCTCAACGACCTTGCCTCTGGATGCAGCAGTATTACTTTGACCTTTGATTATGAGTGGTATTACAATAAAATGGCATCTCCACTGACTAAAACACATTTTTACATTTGCTCTCCTTCTGAAATTATATATGTGAAATTAGTAAATTTAATTATTACCTTGGAAACAAAGAATCGGTAATCTCTATTATTCATTGTTTATTTGTAAATCCACTTAAAACTGATCTGCAATATAAGGAAATAAATGCATTTTGTAAGTTGTTTGCTTTGTGCAGTGGACCTGGTTAACAATAGGACTATTGTTGCATTGAAGCAAAATAGAATTAAACTGTTCTGTTAAATAGAACTGGAAGTGAGATTTGATGTTTAGTCTCTTCCCTCAACTACAGACCAGTCTTTTAATTCACACATAACCAACATTCTGTGCAATAATATATATATATATTTGTTCTCTATATTCTCAAATAGAACTTAAACTCCACGAGGAGACATTTTACTGTCAGTGAGCACATTCTTGTCAGTCAGTTCCCTCTTGTTAATTAGTTTAGTCCCTGTGTCTAGAACCTTTCCAGGTATTCAGTAGCCACTTAAAGATTATTTGTAGGATACATCGTTATTATTTTAAAAACCATGTACAATTTTTGCCTGAATGGGCATAGGAATACATGCTCATATTTGGACTGGGTATCCAATTTTTTCCTTCTTCTTCCAAAATATTGGTTAAATAATAGAGACAGTTGTTAGAAGGAACTTTAAATCTGAAAATAGTTTCCCTCTTATGGATGTAAAATGTTATGGTAGTACTTCTGGCTTTTATATTAATTCAATGTTTCAAAGTGTTTTCCTTTTCATCACAATAGTCTGTGTTTTTGAAAACCACTTGTTCATGTAAGTGCTATCATTTATGAGTGTAAATATGGGAGAGAAGATAAGGAAAATTGTCCTCTCTCTGTCTCCTTCCCTGTAACTTCATTTACTGTATTGATTCTCCACTTTCTACTCCCTAAGTAAAATTTTGCAACAGGCATTTGGGAAACTCTGGATATAAGAAAAAAGAATTTAATATTGTACAAAGAGACAAGAAGTGATTTCTTTTTGATTTTTCATTTAGAGTTTACAGCCTAATTAAAGAAAATGCACATATATCTAAAGATAATCATGGATAATAAACTCATATAATTACTACATTCAGTGAATATAACAACAGCCAAAGCACAAACAGAAATGAAAAACGATTATCAGCATTATGCAAATACATAGCCTCTTTAAGAATTCCTATTATAGTGAAAGCATTAAAATAATTCAGCACATACAGAGAACATATTCTTTGTGGTCTTTTTAAAAAAAGTATTCAAAATATATTTCTGTGTGTAAAACACTTTCATAATGATCTTGTTTAAATGAAGGTATTTAGTACAGTGTAAAATTACATTGCAGAGTACAATTATTTTTCTCTTTAGAAGACACATAATAAAATGGAATCATCAGTGTTTTTTCATAAACATGAACCTTCAGAGTGTTACTTGATCCTGCATAATAAGGGTAATTTTTTTCTCAATGCAATTATAGTATACTAATTCTTTTTAAACTCAGAAAGCATATTTACAGTCTAGGAAGATGGGATCTGAAGGCTACACAGCATGAGCAGTGAAATATCTCATTCACCTAGAGTTCTAGAGAGAATTTTAGAGACCCTTATTTATTATCAGTGCATAGATAAGAGTAAACTATACAAAACTGTTTGCAAACTCTCCTCTTTCTACCCAGAAGGCTTTCCCTAGAATAATCATTATAGACTCTGTCCATTCCTTACTCATTCACTGCATGGGGACAGGTGTTAGTTACGAGATTGGTGAGTTTAGAAAGCTCACCAATTCCATACCTACTATGCGATTCTCAGTTCACAAACTGTTGTGTATTTCTCAATGATTTTCTTTCTTTTTCTTGTAGAGAACACTCATGATGGTCTGTACGCCACACAATGCAATAAACTGAAAGAGAAGGTTCTGGTTCTTTGGTGTAGTCCTGAAGCTTTCTAAGGAAGTTCACATCAGGCGATGGATAGGAGCAACCTGATAAAACCAGCCTTAGAATATTTTTCAAACAATAACTAATAAAGGTGACATTTTGATTTTTATCTGCTTAATCACTTCTGCTATAATTATATTGATTCTGACATTGAAGTGGAAGTAAATTTATATGTATTATCAAACTATATAACACAGTAAATAAACTATGTATCAATGCTGTTCGCCATAGTGTGTGTTATTACTGCTTGTATACATTTGGTCACTATTAAAGTGTTTATCATTTTTTGCCTATATTAATGACACACAACCCATCTACAAACAAATCATACCTTAGTCCATCACTGCAATTTTTAATCTTGCTATTTTTGGTGCAACATCCCATAGGTTTATCACATTGCTTAAAGATTTAATTCAATTTCTTTATTCTTTATGTCATCAGAGACTGCTTTTACCCTTCTGATGTTCATGGTCTCATTTTTACTAACATAATCCAAACTTTAGCTGAGCACCACATTTCCCAGCATCCCTTGCATCTGGATGCAGTGGCATTAAAATAAGCTGTGTGTAACTTCTAGAATGGATCCTTAAGTGCAGTTGACTCATTAGGGAGGCATGTCTCTTTCATTTTTCTACACTTTCTTCTGCTGTCCTGGAATGCAGACATGGTGGCTAGAAGCATGAAATCACCTTGAAGATAGAAGTCATGCACTGGAGTTAGTAAAAGAGAAATGGAAGTGCATAGGCTCCTGATGAAAATGGGAAGCTTACATACTAGCAACAGAATGCTTATTATGCATTATTCTTATATATAAAAGAGAAAAAATTCTCCACTTTATTAAGCTTCTGAAGTTACATTTCTAAATGCTTTTTCCATTTTTTATTGAAAGTAATGGCAAAAAAACATAATTATTTTTTACTAACCTAATAGTACACGTCTTCAAATGAAATGTCTTAGAATTGTATTCATCAATTTAATATTAATAATTTACTAGAATAGCACTCTACAAGGTTACAGTGTATGCATAAAAACACTTATAAACTACTGCATAATAATCAATTTTTGTTTGGCAAGACTACATTTACATCAATAGAGTTGTTATAAGAATTTTGTATGTATAAATAAATAGTGTCAGTTGAACACTGCCTGGAGATGATAAAAACAACAATTTTCTGTTAATTATAAAAATCTGAACATTTTAAAATTATATTTCAGAAATGATACAGCATTTTATTTGCAGATTTTTGTTATCCCCAATGTTTTTGTTAATTGATTACCAACACAGCACACAATTCTAGTGGCAATGCATTACCTCTGCAGTAGATTTTGAAGTAAGAAGCCCTACTTATTGCATTCATTCCTGCTTAGATGGCATCTTAAATTTGTTAATTAGATTATTATGTTCTATTCTGTACATGTATCGATCTATAGATTTTGTGGATACAAATTTCAAAACATACTGGGAAATTTAATAATAGCTTTTTAGACTCTATTCCTCAAAAGAGTTATTGAAAATGAACAAGAAGGACCTACTCTAGATATTGGGTTGAGAACCACTTCTTTGGTTCATTGTATATATGTACAATGGATACCATGTGGCGTCACTTATGTGGCTGAATTACAATTCAGAAAACCTTGTCAAAGGGAAAATATCAGGACAAATTTACAAGTCTCATGCCAAGAAAAAATATCTTTCTAAATGCTAATAAGAAATACTCTAATTAATATGAACACTTCAAAGTATATAAAACGTCATAACTAGGAGTTGCAACACAACCAGCATTTGTTGATTCAAATTCATTCATTCATACTGACTTTAGCTGCCGAGTGAATTATCGTGCTGCACTTTTTTTTAACAATGGAGAATTAAGGAACACCCCCTTCTCGTGTACAATAACAACAAAAAAGCCAAAAAGACATTTTCCTATTTTTTTTTTTTTTCTTGAGACTGAGTCTTGCTCTGTTGTCCAGGCTAGAGTGCAGTAGTGTGATCTCAGCTCACTTCAACCTCCACCTCCCAGATTGAAGCTATTTTTTTAAGGAAGAGTGTAGAGATACATAAACCAGAGACTGAAGGTCGTAAAAAGGTTATTATCATCCCCAAACTGCATGCTCATGAAAACATTTTGTGACTTTTTTGCTAATATCATATGTATATGGATAATCATTTTATTATCCAATGGTTTGACAGTGAGAAGGTGGAATATAAAATATGGGACAAGAAGGAATCTGTGTGGAAGCCACAGTAATGCACAGGCTGGCTGGGATCCTAAACTTGGCCACATCCAAAAAGCATGTTCAAGTTTAAAGTCATGAGAGAGGGCCGGGCACAGTGGCTCAAGCCTGTAATCCCAGGACTTTGGGAGGCCTAGGCAGGTGGATCACGAGGTCAAGAGATAAAGACCATCCTGGCCAACATGGCAAAACCCTGTCTCTACTAAAAATACAAAAAAAGTTAGCTGGGTGTGGTGGCATGTGCCTGTACTCCCAGCTACCTAGGAGGCTGAGGCAGGAGAATTGCTTGAACCCGGGAGGCGGAGGTTGCAGTGAGCCAAGATCACGCCACCGTTCTCCAGTCTGGCGCCTGGCGACAGAGCAAGACTCTGTAAGAAAAAAAAAAAGAAAAAAAAAAAAAGTCATGAGAGAGACCAGGCACAGTGGCTCACACCTATAATCCCTGTGTGTGCTTTGAGAGGCCGAGGTGGGAGGATTGCTATAGGCAGAGTTCAAGACCAGCCTTGGCTACGTAGTGAGATCTCATCTTAAAAAAATTTTTTTTTTTTTTTTTTAAAGTTAGCCTTATTTGGTGGCATGCTCCTGTGGTACCAGCTACTCTGGAGGCTGAAGTGGGAGGATCACTTGAGCCTGGAGGTTGAGCCATGTTCATGCCACTGCACTCCAGCCTTGGTGACAGAGCAAGACTCTGTCTCCAAAAGTAAATAAATAAATAAATAAAAATAAAAAAAGTAAGGTCACAAGAAAATGAGATGCTATTAAGGTTGTTTTGTATTGATTTTCAACCAGATCATCATTTAGCCTATGGAAAGGCATGTACAAAATAAACCTTAAACCTGAATGGAATCAGCAGCAGCAGTGTGGGTTAAAGAAGTCACCGGTTCTTTGGAGCTCAGATCCACAGGCCTGTGACCTTTTTAATTGTTTTGACAGGGAGGTGGAAAGCAGGAGTGTATCTACTATTCAAGTGTCTGCTCTATTGCTGTATCAGAAAATTGATGGGCAGTCATGGTGGCTCACACCTGTAATCACATCACTTTGGGAGGCCAAGGAGGGCAGATCACAAGGTCAGGTGTTCAAGACCAGTCTTACCAACACGGTGAAACCCCGTATCTACTAAAAATACAAAAAATAGCCAGATGTGGCGTTGTGCACTTGTAGTCCCAGCTACTCAGGAGGCTGAAGCAGGAGAATCGCTTGAACCCGGGAGATGGAGGTTCAATAAGCCGAGATTGCACCGTTGAGCTCTAGCCTGGGCAACAGAGCAAGACTCCATCTCAAAAACAAAAAAAGATAAAAGAAAATTCATGCTGTGCCACATTTTTCCAAATTGCATTTCTTAGGACATCTTTGGTGTTTATATAAGTATTTAATAGAGCTGCCCTGACCTGGGCTTACACAGGACACAAAGTCATATGTCTAGTGTTATATGTACATATCCTTGAATTTTTGCAGAAAGTTTGCTAAAATTTAAGTGAAGTAATGTTGAAGGTTGAATCATTTGAAATAAATTACCTGCACCGTAATAGTCTTTGCTATCCTGATTCTCACCGCACCCCTAATGAGGCTGAATTGTAATCTTAACTCTGCTTGTAATTAGGTATTTTATATGTGTCTATTGTTCATTTTTTGTGAAGATGCCTCTTCCAAGATAAAATGAGAGTAGCCAAGAATAATTTTTATAGACATTTATATGGCTTTGACAACAATTTTCTGTTCTACTTATTTGACTGATTCTAAACTGGAAAGGTGATTTTACAGTTAGTAAATTACATAATTCTTATGTAACAATTTGTCTGCCAGGATTCCTATAATACTTGTCAAATATCAGTAGGTATAAGCCTGTTAGCCTCTACTGTGAAGATAATATCTCTTTAAGTTATAATGCATTTACAGTTGTTAGTATTTCTAAGGTCTTTTTAAGTTAGAGATGCTTCTGAGGATGATGGTTTTCAAAAAGATAGTTCTTTGGCAAAAAAACCACAATATAGGACTTAGTGTTATATTAATTTGTAAACTGTTTTTGTTATAAAGAGATAAAAGGTGTGCTGTACTAGCTATAAATTACTGTATGTCACATTTTGTCTAATTGTTTTCTATATTATTATAGAATATGGTATTTAAATTTTATCATAAAAAAAGTTTATTCATGACATTAATAACATAGGATCTATATATTAATTAAGACTATATTTAAAATTATGTATTTCTAAACTTTTTCATGTGACATTTTTTCTGATATAATTTTAATTTAGTATAACTTTAAATTTTAATAAAATTTTAAGATAATTCACTAATGTTAACATACCTTTCTTCTATAAATTTTGTTAACATTTAAGTTGCATTAATTAAATATTTATATAGCTAATTTTAATACTGATATTGTAATACAATTCTTAATTTTACTCCTGGCTTTCAATAATTTATATGTTTTTAAAAATTGCTTTTTTCATTGCTTTACTTCTTAATTGCTTTTATCAAAGTCCTAATTGTATGATTTTAAAAGTTTAATACTTCTATAAGATATATAAAGATGCCCAGATTCCTGACCTACAGAATTTATGAGGTGGGGCACAGTGGTTCTCGCTTGTAATCCCAGCACTTTGGGAGGCTGAGGCGGGAGGACCACTTGAGGTCATGAGTTTAAGACCAGCCTGGCCAACATGGTGAAACTTCCTTTCTACTAAAAATACAACAATTAGCCAGGTGTAGTAGTGGCAGGTCCCTGTAATCATAGCTACTTTGGAGGCTGAGGCAGGAGAATCTCTTGAACCCAGGAGGCAAGGGTTGCAGTGAGCTGAAACCTTGCCATTGCACTCCAGCCTGGGCAGCAAGAGCAAAACTCCCTATCAAAAAAAAAAAAAAAAGAAAGAAAAAAGTTTTAAAAAGACAATAGAAATTTCCTGCCTATATCAATAGGTTTTTCACATTTAAACTAAAGTCACAAATGTCGTTTTATTCTAATTAATTCTATATTCTATTACGTAATTATCTGCTGATCCACTCTGTGTACTGTTGTGTAAGTTGGGATGATTAACCTCTGCCTTTACGATGTAATGCAAATGTAGCATGTAGACCTCAATGATAAGATTTATCCTGGTGCATTTAATCATTAATTTATTATTAATTTTTTTTATCCTGGTACTTAAGAGTGCAGACTTTTTTCGACAAATATTTATTCAATAATTAAATAAAAGATAGGCTTCTGTCACTTAGCAATGAGGATATGTTCTGAGAAATGTGTGGCTAGGTGATTTTGTTACTGTGCAAACATCTCACAGTGAACACTCTATAATAGTGATAGGAATTTTTCAACCCTATCATCACCTTAATAGGCCACTGTTTTACATGCTGTCTCTACTTGATGTAAATATTCTTATGTGATACATGATTATATAAAAAATAGTAATCCATTCATCATTTATGCATTCATCCATTTAACCTATGGTAGTGTTCTATTGAAAATTAGTCGTCTTGACATAGAAATCCACTATTAGTTGTTTTTACTTTCTCTTTTTTTGTGGGGAAGTGTGTGTATTGATTTTAAAAGTGTAAAGAATGGAGTTATACATACAAGCAATTACTTATCAAGTAGTAGCACCTTGCACAAAATAATAAACCCATCTAAGATCCTAGCAATTCATTTAAAAAATAAACTTGGAGGCCGAGGCGGGTGGATCACGAGGTCAAGAGATCGAGACCATCCTGGTCAACATGGCGAAACCCCGTCTCTACTAAAAATACAAAAAAAAAAATAATAATAATCAGCTGGGCATGGTGGCACATGCCTGTAATCCCAGCTACTCAGGAGGCTGAGGCAGGAGAATTGCCTGAACCCAGGAGGCGGAGGTTGCAGTGAGCCGAGATCGCGCCATTGCACTCCAGCCTGGGCAACAAAAGCGAAACTCCGTCTCAAAAAAACATAAATAAAATAAAATAAACTTGGAAATGTATCTTGGATATGTAAAATGTTATTTTAAAAATTAATGAAATTAAGCAATGGGAATATGAGTAGTAAATTATTTGAAAACTTGTTATAACATTTACTTTTTTAAATTTCAAAACTTCATATTTCCTTCTTTAAAACTGAAAATTTTTGTGTACATATTTAAAACTGATTGTGTCACTTTTCATTTTGTTACAATATAGAATGATGCTTCAAAATACAACTGTAATAGGTAGAGTCAATTACTTAGGGGAGTTTAAACCTGGAGGGAACATTAGAAATAGAGACCATAATAAAACATGATGTTTTTGGATTTTTAAGTTAATTTTAATCCAAATCATATTTAATAGTTTATGTAGTTGTATGGGTTATCAAATTTGAATTCACAAGTAAATTATGTAGAAAATTGAAGAATGTAAAAAATATGTATTAAGTGATAATATATACTCTACAACCTATGACTCCATATAACTTGGGAAGAAAATTATATAATTAAAAATGAAATCTTTTCATTCTGAATTATGTTTTAGAGACAGCTATATAGTTCACACTCACAAAGAAATTATAAAAACTCTGTATAAACTTGTAAGTAAACATATTTGTTGTATCGTATTTATGAAGAATCCAATTGATTAAAAAATGATAATATCTGTCCTAGCCGGGCATGGTGGCTCACGCCTGTAATCCAAGCACTTTGGAGGCCAAGGCGGGCTGTCTTACTTCTGTTCAATGGCAGCAACAGAAGACAATGGCGTGTAAGTAGGCCTGGCTTCTTCCTTTTTTGGCATTGATTTATATATTTCACTGGCTATGTTGTTTTAACTCCAGTAAGATTATTTAGTAACCCAAGGCAAAAAAAAAAAAAAAAAAAAAAAAAAAAAAAAAAAAAAAAAAAAAAAAAAATCCTGTGAGCAGCCACAAACTGAAAGACTATGATTTTTACTCAATGTCAGTAACACAATAATTTTATGTTAACCAATATATCAAAGAGAATGAAGAGAAATTATTACAAAAATAAGTAAATAAACTGGTCTAGATCAAACTGTTCTCCACCTAAAGAGAGTCGTCAACTTATAGTAAAGCCACTGACATAGAATGTGCCACACTGAGTATGCAAAATCATAGTATTTTTTTCTTTTTCTTTCTCCAGGTACTGCAGACCCTAATTATCTCCTTATTTGATGATTTTAAAGTTATTCAACGAATAATAATTATGTTATTGTTAACATCAGAAACTGGAAGCCTACTGTCAGAAGTAAGTTAAAATATCACTCTTTGGATTTATTTATAAATTTAATTTACTTTATAAAAAGATGGACTTTCAATTCGAGAGTAACGGTAAAATCGGTTCATTCTCCTGTGCATCCAGATCATGTCATCTGTAGTTTAAACCTTTCATCTAACAACAGATCGCAGGCAGGATTTTATATCTAATTACTCTGTCAGATGTCCTTTAGAAAATGTAAAAGTAAATGCAGCAAGTCATGTTGGCGGATTTTCTACTGAGACTAATGCTTTCTTAAGTAAAATGTTTTGGTTAAAATCCTTAGTTTAGCAATACTGATAAAGATTCCTGAATGTCAGCACATTTAAAAGAGATTCTTACTTTAAATCTGGCATATTTCCTGTAGTATATATTATAATTTCATTGAACATGACTGTCTGCAAAACTATATATATAATCCAGAAGAGACTCAAACTAAATTCAACTTAAACAGTCATCGATTTATTTTAAAATGACATAGGTATGAAAAAATGACCTTTCAGGGTGTGTAAATCTTATTCTGTTAGCTACTGCTAAAGATAGTCTAAATGTATTTTGCTTGAAATATGAGATCAAGACAAAGATTTTCTATTCGAAATAATATTCAGATTATTTTTACTTTAATGTATAAATTTAAAATTCTTAAAATATTTTCAACAACAATACTTTTCATTTCTAAATTTATTTCTAAACAAATGTAATTTCTTAACAAATGTAATTTCTTTCTTTCTTTATTAACTTTTATTTTTTTAATTTTTTTTTTTTTGAGACAGAGCCCTGGTCTGTCACCCAGGCTGGAGTGCAGTGGCATGATCTCAGCTCACTGCAGCCTCTACCTCCCAGGTTCAAGCAGTTCTCCTGCCTCAGCCTCCTGAGTAGCTGGGACAACAGGCGTGCACCACCATACTGGGTTAATTTTTTGTGTTTTCAGTAGAGACAGAATTTCACCATATTGACCACTCTGGTCTTGAACTCCTAACCTCATGATCCACCCGCCTCCACCTCCCAAAGTGCTGGGATTACAGGCATAAGCCACGGCACCCTGCCTATTAACTCTTAAGTTCAGGGCTACATGTGCAGATTTGTTATAGATAAACCTATAGGTAAATAGGTATACAGATTGTTTTGTCACCTAGGTATTAAGACTGTGCACATTAGTGAAAAATGTTATTACTTTAAACATCCAAATTATTCAGCTGCATTTGATCTAATCCTTTAGTCCAATGTAAATAAGAGTTAAACAATGACATTCAAGGCCACTGGGCTATGCTCATTTTTGCAAAAATGCAAGATTACATTATCAGCATATTAAATGGGTCTATCAAGGTATAGTATCTCCCTAGAAATTGTCTCACCTTCAATACTATTGACAGTTTTGGACTTGATAGTTGTGTTGCGGGCCCTAGGCTTCTACTATAGGATGTTTAACAGTTTTCCTGGCCTGAACTTACCGGATGTGAATATCACACTCCTCTATCCACAGTAGCAACAACGATAATTGTCTCTAAACATTGACAAATGGTCCCTGGTAGTCAAAATCCACCCTTGTTGAGAATATGTTGTTGAAAATAAAGGAAAAACTTTCACATCAATAACTATGTCAGGCTGCATATGTTAAGGGTTAATACTAAGACAATATGGAGCAGGCACACTACAATGAAAGCAGCAATAATTCGGAATTAGTGGCACATTTCCCTAATAATCATCTTCATATACAGCTAGTGTTCGACTTACGACCACAATTGGGTCCGACAGACCGGTCGTAACACGATTTCGTCGTAAGTTGAGTAGGCTATATGCACGTGGAGATGGTAGTGCTGCCGGAAGCTGGTCCGCACTGTCTACGCCCAGCTGGGCAACGTTTGCGCTGCCAGACGTGGAGCAGTCGTGGCTAGCCATTGTGGTCGTAAAGTCGAATGGTCATAAGTAAGTTGTATATGTCATAAGTCGATCAATACCTTTAGTAACTTTAAAATCTAAATATCTCACCACATAGAGTTTTTCCTAGACTATTTATTGGTATAATTTAGGACGTTGCATATATTACACTGTGTATACTGGTATTTTGAGAGGAGATTTTGGGAGATTTTGCCAAGGTATTTTGAATTGTAGGTCTTTAGTTAATAAATTCTAAGCCAGTGAGTCTCAAACAAGGGGATTTTACCCCCCACATTCTTCTTCCCATCCAGTGGACATCTGCAATATACACAGACATTTCTGATTTAAAAAATAAAACTGCAAAAGACAGGATGTGCTACTAGCATCGGGTGGTTGAGGCTAGGGATCTTGCTAGTCATCTTACGATGCACATGATAATTCCCCACAATGATTTTGAGAACCTCTGATCAAACACTACTGCAGGATAAATTTTGAGCACAATTATTAGACAGGAGCTAGAGATTGATTTTTAAAAAGAGAAAATATAAGTGCAAATAAGAATGAAGATTTTTATAACAGGGGAAAATGGAAGTTAGAAGAAAATAAGTTGAAGTAAATCTACATTTTAGAATAGTACTGGAAGTTATTATCAGGTATTACAGACAAATCTGAGACTTCTATAAGCGACCTAAAGAAATTACGGACACTGCAAGACTAAATAATCATACATTTAGGAAGGAGCTTAAAAATACTTTCTCAAGCGTGCCAAGTCACAAAAACATGAGTTATCCTGAGCTTTTTTAAATGTAAGCTTTCAAGCCATTGTTTGGAATCGTCAGAACCAATTTAGGGTTTGGGATTTAAGAGGCAGTATGTAGCTAGTGAGCTTAAGATACCAAACACAACATATCAAGCTATAAAAATACATATGATCCTGAACATTTAAATGGAAGCCCAGCACAAAGCAATCGCTTAGTATATTATTCACATTATCTGAAACGATGCCAACACAAAACGATTGCTGAGTATATTGCGCACATTATCTGAAAGTGTGACAAACAAACACATTAGATGTTAATAAACATATGAGAAAGAAAATTCCAAAGAGTTTCTAAAAAGTGAGCAACCACACAATTTCAATGGCTTACAACAAAAATTTTCTTCTTCTCACTCATGAGAAGAAGAGTGGAAAAGTTGCTTGATGGAAAATCAAGTGGCTGCCTAGAGACAGCATGGAGAAAGAGATTGATTACTGAGGTGCACAAGAAAACGTTTTCTAATGATGATTGTGATTGTAGTGATATATATATCAAATCTGACCACATCACACATTTCAAGTATAATCAATTGTGCATCTCTTATCATACCCCAGTAAAGTTGAAGATACAACAATGAAAAGAATTTCTTCCACTGGCTACCCATCAATTTTCTTCTCTCCTTGTTCTCACAGATGAAGGTAAAGATGCTAATGTGTTAATATAAAAAAAGATGTAAATCTGTTCAAAGTGTCCATTTCCTGGGGCCCATACCTTGTCATTAGCTCAAGAAAAATAAATGTTGTCCCTGGGATGAAAATGAAAAACCTGCACACTCCCGACATGGCTCCTGAACACTCTAAGACATGAACACACTTTGGGGTCTCCCCCCAACAGGCATTGCTTTTAGAGCTTAGAGGAGAAAAAAACAAAAATAAAACCAAAAGATGACATTTAGATGCCCATCAAGAAAGATGTGTTGTGAAGTACTGTATCTTACTGTATGTTTAAGTGCTGTATGTTACTGTAGAAACTTACTCATTTTCCCTCAGAACAACTCTGTCTCAGGAGGTGAGTCTGAGAGCTCCTGTTTCTTTGTAAAGGTTTTATCTGATCAGGCCCTCTGTCACCATGTCAGCCCCACTGCCCCTACATGATTAGAATCTTGATGTTTTGATTTCAAAGCCTTCTGATTCCAGCTACATAGCTATGTCTGTTTTCCACCTTACCACTATTTACTTTGAATTTTGTTGCATGCCGGGATCAGTGACTGCCACAAATATGACTGTTCCTAGAATCTACTTTCTTCTCTGATCTTTAGTCAGTGTGCAGACTCTAACGTAAACTTCTTTTTATCATATTGTCTTGAGTTTAAGAGCCCTAAATTATATAATGCACTATTTTATGTTCCACTAAGCAAGTAATTAGCATTGCTGCTAATTAAACTAAGACATACCATTGAATTGTAAAATGCATTACATTTTCAGGTAATATTAAAATATGAAATGTATGGGTCTTGGGATAGATGAATTGTGGCAGTATCTTTGGAAAGTTACTTCAGTTGTAGTATTACTTA
>NW_016107350.1:2754858-2768188 GCF_001604975.1 Cebus imitator | reverse complement strand
AAAGAAAGAAAGAAAAAGGAAAAGAAAAGAAAAGAGCTACCTGAGACTAAGTAATGTAGAAAGAAAAAAGATTTAATTGCCTTACCATTCCACAAGCTGTACAAGAAGCATGACTGGGGAGACCTCAGAAAACTTACAACCGTGGCAGAAGAAAGGGGAAGCAGGCACATCTTAACATGGCTGGGGAAAGAGGAAGAGAACTAAGGGAGAGATACTACACATTTTAAACAAGCAGATTGCATAAGAACTCATTCATTATTACAAGAAGGGCAAGGAGAAAATCTGTCCCCATCATCCAATCCCCTCCCACTATATCCCTCCTTCAACATTGGGGATTACAATTGAACAACAGATTTGAGCAGGGACAAAAATGAAAACCATATCACCATCTGTGTCTACAGAAGCTAAACATGGGTTCTTACTGATGACTGCCTTTCACCTAGTCCCACAAGTATCAATGCCTTCCTGTATCCCTAAACCCACACCTCAACAATAAAAATCCTGGCTTTCACCATCTGACATCTATTTAGTTAACTGTTCACTTTCAGTATACGTGTATAGCAGTACCAGAATTGATAACCTGCTCTTGGTAAAAGAATATCTTTATCAGCTAGATTAAATGCCTTTGTACAGTTTCTTTTGCCTTTTATCTTAAGAGACTTCACTCATTTTCAGTATCACTTTTGCCAGCAACCTTTCCCCTAAGTCCTTCACTGAAGTTATTTGGTATGGTTCATAATAGAGCTACATACATTTGTAACAGTTTACATTCCATCCTGAGATTCTATAAGCTTTCAATTTATTTTTTATTGAAAAGCTAACTTTATTTTGGTAAATATTAGCTCTTCTGTGCCACACTGCTATATATAAATATGATAAAAAAAAAAAAAGTCCAGGAAGCTGTGGAAAATTTAGGTGAAGTGCTGAATGTTGAACCTAATATAATTTGACTAAAGTAAGTAAAGAAAGCAATTTTTTAATTTGTGTAAATTTATGGAATACAAACAATTTTGTTACCTGCATAAAGTACATAGTGTTGAAGTCAGGGTTTTAGAATAAATATCACCTGAAAAATATACCTTGTACTTATTATGTAATTTCTCATCATCCCATCCTCCTGAAACTTCCAAGTCTCTTTTGTCTGTCATTCCACATTCTATGTCTGGGTGTATACATGATTTAGCTTCCAGTTATAAGTGAGAACATGCAGTATTTGTCTTTCTGTATCTGATTTGTTTCACTTAAAACAATGGCCAGTTACACCCATGTTGCCACAAAAGACATGATTTTATTCTTTTTTTATAGCTGAGTAGTATTCTATAGTGCATATATTCCAGATGTTATTAATCTAATCATCCATCGATGGACACATTGCTATTGTGAATAGTGCTGTGATAAACACATGGGTGCAGATACCCTTTTCATATAAGTATTTGATCTCCTTTGGGAAGATCTCCAGCAGTGGAATTGTTGGTTGATATTGCAGTTTTATTAAGAATGTGTATTCTGTAGTTGCTGGGTAAAATTTTCTGTAAATGTCAGTTAGGTCTATTTGGTCTCAAGTTGAATTTAAGTCTTAACGTTTGTTTGTTTGTTTTCTGTCTTGATGATTCGTTCAGTGCGGTCAGTGAGGTGGTGAAGTCCCGCATTATTATTGTATCACTCTCTATTCCTTTCCTTATGTCTAGTAATATTTGTTTTATGAATCTTGGTGTTCTAGTGTTGGATGCATGTATGTTCAGAATTTATATCCTCTTGCTGAATTGATGCCTTTATCATTATGCAATGATCTTGTCATTTTTATACTTTTTTAAAATTTAAATTCTGTTTTGCCTGACAAAGTGTAGCTATTCCTGCTTGCTTTTAGTTTCCATTACATGGAGTATCTTTTTCACCCATTTACTTTTAATCTATATATGTCTTTACTCTCAGTCTGCATGTGTCTATATGTTTATTATAAGTGGCATATTTTTGGATCATTTTTTAATCTGTTCCATCAATCTATATCTTTTAAGTGGAATGTTTAATTCATTTACCTTCAAGGTTAATATTACTACATGAGGTTTTGTTTCTGTCATATTGTTTTCTAGGTTTTGGGGGCTGTTTTTTGTTTTTTGTTTTTCTTTCTGTCTCTTTGTCTCTGTGGTTTGGTGGAAATCCATTGTGTTGCAATTTGATTTCTCTTCCTACTTTGTGTGGCTTTTATAAGACCTGTGAGTTTGCTACTTTTATGTGTTTTAATGATGATGAATGTTGACCTTCCATTTCTGTGTTTGGGATACGTTTGTGTATTTCTCATAGAACTCATTTAGTGACAATGAATTCCCTCAGTGTGTGCTTGTCTGAGAAGTACTTTATTTATGTAGCTTCATATTTCTGTGTATAAAGTTTTTGCTGGCAGTTTTCTTTTAGAACTTTACCAATGCCATTTCTTTACCTTTTTTGGCCTGTAACGTTTCCCCGAGAAGTCCACTGTTAGCCTATTTGCATTTCCTTTATGAGGTGACTAGGTGCTTTTCTCTTTAAATTTTTTTCATTAATTTTGACACTAAACAGTCTAATACAGTCTAATGCTAATGTGCATGGTGAAGTCCTTTCTGCAATGTATTTTACTGGGGTTGGTTGGGCATCATCTATCTGCACATCCAGATTTCTTGCTAGAATGGGGAGGTTTTCCTATGGTTATTCTGACATTTTTTGGCAAGGATCATATCAAGAAGATTAGCAATGAGTTATGTCAATCAAGCCATTGGTGTGTATTTGGTGACACATTTACTCTGTATTATTTCACACAGGAACCACCTGAGTTAAGTATTATAATTAGCCCTATGTTGCAGATGAAGAAACTGAAGCTGAGAGAGGTTTAGTGAATGACCGTAGTCAGGCTGCAGAAAAAATTTTTTAAAAAAATGCATCGCTAGCCTGCAATGCTTCCTAAAGTATGCAGCTTATTATTACTGGTGACTTTATAAATACAAAACACTGTGCTAAGTAATGTAACAAAATAATACAACATATGTATGTACGTATAAAAGATAACTTATATACATATCAATCAATATAAGCATAACCGTAATCATACACTAAAAATAAAAATATAAAGTAATATACGGTAATTACCCAGCCATTTGCCAAGGTTACATCTATTACAGAAGTTTTGTGGGGGGACTTCAGCCATGTGAAAATCAGCAATTTGGGTTGTACAGTTGATTACCCATTAGTTCAGAATTTTAATAATTTAAAATATATTTGTTAAGAAACTAAAAACTGAAAGACCTTATAATAGATGGAGAAATTACAGATGAATAATGCTCAGAAGATCTAAGCATGTTTTTGGAAGGATATTTCCATGAAGAGCAAAACTATTGTGGGAAGTGTGGGAAGTATTATGCTGTGGGGATAACATAGGTTCCAGAATGTGTTTACATTATTTTGTTGGAGGTATTGGGCAAGATTTTATGGAAGATGTGTGGTAGACTGTGTGGGCAGGTTTTCTCAACCTTCATCCCACTCTTCTTAAAGATGAAGAGGTTAGAAAATTAAAACGAAACAAGCAATGAAGCTTTTTGGGGGCCAGTGTTATGAATGCAGCTTAGGTCATTTACCCGTTGTATGCATATGAATCAGACTTGGATAAATGGAAGAGATCAAAGCCTGTCTTGCTATTGCTGATTTTGGCAAGCGAAAGCATGCAGACAATAGTTCAGAAGTGGTGAAGGGGTAGGATTCAATAACCTTGTGCCTAATCACCAATTTCGTGGGCATGAGATCCCTAAACTTGTAATAGTAGGAGCAACTTTTTGACCGAAGATTGCAGAAATGGCTGCGTGTCTTTGAATTCAGTAACTCAAAACCTTCCTCCGTGCCACCAGCTACAACCATGGTTTTGTTATTTTAGCTCTTCCAATTGTATATGTACGAAATGTACTTTCTGCTTCAGATACCTATTGTGGTTATTATTTTCCTAATAAAACTCTGAAAAAATGTAGCACTTAAATTGTGTTTTGTAGAAATTCACTAAGCCAACAAAGCTGAAGGAGAAGAGAGTTAACCTTCTCCGTTCCCTTTTTACTAGCAGTTAGTTGTGGAAGCATAAAGAATACAGTTTTAGCCACGTGTAAGTTTTGTAGGTCAGGAACACCGTGTGGTTAGATGAGCAGTTCAAGAGAACTACATTTGCAAAAGTTAAGCAGTCGCCACAGTTTTATGTGTCATACAAAGATTTTAAACTTTATTTTTATGCATTGAGCCTAAGGGCAAGTGATACTTCCATCAAATATTCCCATGTCTCATGGATATATTCCAAGTCGAGCATTTTGGAAAATAGTTATTAATAGATAAAAAAAAACATGTTAATACATTTGGCTTCTAGGTATGACAAACTCATTCCCAATAAATTGCAGGTCCATTGCATCTGTGTTTATAGGATTGTTGGCCCAAAACTCTTGGCTATTTTTTTTTCTGATGCTCCATTAAATTTTCTTTCTGATTATATTTTCTAATGCTGTAATAGAATTTCTAACGCTGTAATAAAAGAGAGCAAAACTGCATGTTTGCTCATTCTAAAGCTATATATTGAATACATCTATGTAGCAGGTACTGTGGTAGGTGCAGAAGACAGTTGAGACAGATAACAAGCCTAACATCATGTAGTTTAACATCCCCCATAAAAGAGTCTTTAAAAAACATAGAAAAATAAATAATGATTACAAAGACAAAGAGATTCTTGCCATATAATTGCATATAGGCAAATTTATGGTATGATGAAAGGTTTTGATATTGGTCTTCTGATATGGCTGTAGGGTGAAGTTTTTATAAGTGATCCCAATAAAAAAACAATTCAGCTGAGAAGTATTCAGTGGATTTGCAATAACCATCCAAAGATGGAAGAAAACAATTCCAGGTAGACAAAATGGCAAGAATAGAGAACCTAAATTAAGAGAGAGCTTAGCTTTCAGATGAATTGAAAGATCATGGTGATCAGAATATAGAGATTGAGGGGAAACAAGTGAAATAAAACTAGAAGGACAAGTAGAGATTTGTGGGTCAAGTTTTTTTTTTAATTCTGTGATATATGCAAAAATACTGTGAACATTTTCTTAAACATGGGAATTCAGTGATTACAGCTATTGAAAAATATAACTCTTTGTTTTGAGAATGAAATCAGTAGAATTACTGGGGGCAGGGGGAGAATGTCCAATTACTGGGGGGTGAGAATGTCCAATGCAAAATAGAGGGCTAATTTAAGAAGTTACTACAAAATTGGTCACGATGGCTCAAAATGCTGTTCATAATAGAGAGAAGAAAATGGATAGAGTTACATATGGATGAGAGTAAACTGACAGGACTAAATGCTAAAATGTGGGTAGTGACAGAAAGTGGGTGTCAAAATAGATTTCTAGGAAGGAAAAAAATGGGTCTACAAAAGAGCCAAATACTAATCTGGGCTACATGATCCTGAGCAGATGCGGATGCAATTGGTTAAGTAAGTTTGGAGTTCTTAAGATAGACTTGGCCTGACGCTATACATTCTGGACCCCCTGAATATAAATGGGATATAAAACCAGGGAGTGACTGCATTTTTCTAGGGAGAGAATTTGGCAGAAGAAACGAAGACATAATATTAAATGCAGAGGAAATTCAAATGTAATTGGCAGGTGTAGGTAGAAAAGAAGATGACAAAGGGAACTGGAAATGAGTAATCAGAGAGACAAAAGTTAAAGTAAGAGTAGAATGTCATGGAAGGCGAATAATTGGAATGCTTCAAGAACAGGGAAATGGGTAAGAAAGAGAAGAAAAATATAGTGATGAAATGGTATAGCAATGTGTAGATATTCATCTCGTGTTAGGGTTGATTGCTTAGAAGCTTTATCATAAAAATCTTTCCCAGAGAGTAATAAAGCAGAAGTAAGGTTAGAGAAAGAACATATGATTTATCCAAAAAATGAGAAAAGTTGGGGAATAAAGAATAAATATGTCTAAAGACAATGTTAGTGGCTGCTCAATGTACCTCACCTCTTTTATTATTTTTAATTTTCATATTTAAAAGTAGTAATTATCACTTTTAAAAATTGTCTTATTTGTTACATAAGAAAATGCACTAATTCAAGCCACATAGTATGATTTATATTATAATTGTTGAAACATTACTAGAATTACGGGAACTATGAACCTAATGGACTGAAAGTGTTAACTCACTTCCCTGTCTATCCTGATGATCATTAGTGAAAGGAAATAGTCCATTAAATAATGATTACTTATAGAGAACTGATTATATCTGTCTCATTTCCATACATATATCTACATAAATTAATGTAATTAATAAAATAAACACCAGAAACAAACAACAATCAAAATTTATAAATGTCATTAAAAAATGCATGCCTCTACAGTTTGGGTGTTTGTGCTATTATATGCTGTAAATTGATATATTTCATTTTTTAATCCAGGAGTTACTTAGATTAAAACTTTACCTAATGTGTGATAAATAATATGTGATTAAATTTAAAAACATGAATTTATTTAAAAATGGCTCACTTCAATAATGTCAGGAAGTAATAAAATAAAATGATTTCTTCAAGGACTGTACCTGTTTATCGCTTGAGATCATCTCTCTTGGCCAAAATCAATATTACTTTCTTTCATTCATCAGTGATCATAAAGCTTTTCAATAATTCTAATTTTAAAGGATGATTACAACAAGTATATAGTCATTGACTGCTTAAAAGTTGTAGCTAAAATGAACACAAAGGTAATTTCATTTTCAATATATGAGCCCTTTCAAAAGTCAAGCGTTTTCCCTTTGACAAAACTTTATGTAATACAGTCATAGATTTGATTATGTATGA
The DNA here is from genome assembly GCF_001604975.1 of Cebus imitator. Classification (NCBI taxonomy): domain Eukaryota; kingdom Metazoa; phylum Chordata; class Mammalia; order Primates; family Cebidae; genus Cebus; species Cebus imitator. The sequence goes on along the minus strand of NW_016107350.1, from coordinate 2,761,340 downwards.
GTTTGCACTGTGTGAGTGTGTGTGTGTGTGTGTGTGTGTGTGTGTGTGTATGTGTGTGTGTGTGTGATTTCAGCAATAAAGTATACTGTTCCACAGATGGGAATTTATTCTGCTTAATTAAAAATTCCGTTTTAATATATTTATTTGAAGTTCTAAAATGGGCTTAAATGGGTTCATGAGCTGTAATACCATTGAAAATATATCCACAGATTTGTTGATTTTCCTCAGTTTAAGAAGTGGAGCTTAATATGCCTTCCCTTGAGTGCGGGCTAAGCTGAGTGACTCCCTTCTAAGAAATAAAACACCACAAGATTGGAATGTGCCTTCTCACACAAGGTCACAAAGACTAGGGATTTAATTTTGAGTGAACTATTTTGCTCCTTGCTGGTGTTTCTGTTTCTCTCCTTCAACTTTTCTGAGCCCAGCCACCACACAGATAATTCCAAATGATCTTTTCTAGAGAGCTCACATAAAGAACAGACGTATTCTATGTGATAACCAGTCAAATAATGAAACATTCTATAAGCAGACTATGATGCACTGAATTTGTGAAATCCTAAGCCCCAGTGTGATGATATTAGGAGGTGGAGCTTTTGGTAGACAATAAAATCTGTCTTCATGTTGGGGATTAGTGTCCTTATAAAAGAGATCCTAAATAGCTTCCTTGCCCCTTCTGCAATATGAGCTAGAGGACAGCATCTGTCAAGTAAAAAATGGGCACTGAGCAGACACCAAATCTGCAAGCACCTTGATTTTGGAATGTCCAGGCTCTAGGACTATGAAAAACGTTTCTGTTGTTTATAAGGTACCCTGTCTATGGTATTCTGTAGCGACAGTGCAAACAAACTAAGACATGGATCTTTCAGCACTAGTTAAAGGCTTCAGGGGATGCAGCCTGGGTCCACAACGTGACCCCAACTTTACTCATCACAGACCTTGAGATAGAACCACCTACCAAGATTCATCATTTTCCTGACTTCTGTAAATTGTGTGATACGTATCTGTTATTTTAAGCCATTAAGTTTTAGGGTAATTTTTAAATGGAAATAATACATGATCATAGGTAAAATTTTAATTCATAGAAAAATCTAATGGCAATAATATTTACCATTGATTGACCATAAAATCTCTATTAAAATATTGTTTCTTCAAATTTAGTGAGAGCCTCAATAATCCATTCTTTCAGTCTAAAAGATGCTTCTTAGTTGATTTTACTATTTAAGCCCTGAGTAAAACAAGATGCTTTCTGTACAAATGCTATTATATTGTATTCATAGGCTTAAACAAATACAGCTCGAATATTGGAAAGATAGAACTCACATAATATATTGTAGAATATTGACTCCTTTTTTATTTTACTTCCTGAAAATTGGTTTATTTTATCCTTTATATTATCATATTTCTAGGAGAATGAGAGTCTGAAAATTAAATATGGAGGAATAAATGTTGTAATGTAAGTATCTTGAAAAAAAGTAAAGAAAGTAATTAGTTTTGGGAGACAGAAAGTGAAATGAGTGAAAGAGCAGTAAAAGGTAACACATCAGGGCCGTTGCCTTTCTTCCTGTCACTATGGACAAAAACTTTCACACCAGTCTGTAAAGAAGACACGGTTTGTGTTTTTCTTCTGTTTTAGGGTGTGTGGGAGGAGTCAGTCTCATGGGATGTTCCAAACCCCACATGTGGTCATTAGGACAGAAGAGAAATAACTGCATTTTGTTATTAGGTAGCTTAGACGGAGTTTAAAATAAACCTAGCAGGGTAGGTCTCTATCAGACTTTATTAAGAACTGTGATCTTTTACTTGGGGCAAAAAGAGGTCATTGAAATGATTTAATACTCAGGTGAAGGGCAGACTTGAATTTAATAATTATTACCCTGGTTACAGCATGCAATTTAGAACGGAAAAGTTAAATGAGGAATTGGGAGATTAGTTATAAAACTAATGAAATATTTTCTGCTCTTGTGTCAGTTTGCTGAGAATGATGGTTTCCAGGTTCATCCATGTCCCTACAAAGGACACGAACTCATCATTTTTGATGTTCTTACTCATAGGCGGGTGTTGAACAATGAGAACACATGGACACAGGGAGGGGAGCACTACACCCTGGGGTCTGTTGGGGGGAAATAGGGGAGGGACAGCCGGGGGTGGGGAGTTGGGGAGAGATAGCATGGGGAGAAATGCCAGATATAGGTGAAGGCGAGGAAGGCAGCAAATTACACTGCCACGTGTGTACCTATGCAACAATCTTGCATGTTTGTCACATATATCCCCAAACCTAAAATGCAATAAAAAAAAAACCTTAAAACTAAAAAATATTATACTTCATGCACAAATGCAGCTTTGACTTGAACAATGAGTGGAGAAGGTGATAAGTGGACATATTTGTATAATATTTAGAAAAAATAGGCAAACATTGAGGGTAGATTGAATATAGAATAAGAAAAAGGAAGATAGGTATCAAGAGTACTCTGAAATACTGGTTTTCATAAAGGGATACATATTATGCCACCTGGTGGAATAAGGAAGAGTGGCAAGGGACTTATTACAAATGGAAGCACTATGGATTCAGTTATCTCCTGGTGAGCTTAAGATGACTTGCAGATTTCTAGGGAGAACTGTCACAAAATAAATTGTACATGTGGGTCTGAGGTTTAAAAGAGAGGACTAAGATATACAGGAAATTTCATTTTGTGAGTTGTATAATATAGATCATCCATGAAGCGCTGTGTTTGAAAGTGGCTGTTGGTTACATAGAGTGGCAAGTAAGAGGGCAAAGAAGTCAGCATTTAATGACTGTGCATCAAAGAAGAGTGACTTTACAAAGGAGACAGAGGGGGAATGATCTAGGAAGCAGGAGGGACACGTGTTGAAGATTACTTCTCAGCAATGAAGAAAAAAGAAAAGGAATGCCCCATGTTAGAGTTTACGTTGAACACATGTTAATGAGTAATGACAAAGCTCAAATAAGAAAAAAAAAAGAGAGAGAGAACAAAACACGACCCTTCCCACATCCATTTGCTTTATAATTACTACTGTCCACAAGATTTGCTATGATGGTCTGATATCTATGGACAAGTAGATAAGAATGGAATTGTGGAAATGGAATCAATACGTGCAAAGAACTCTTTGATAAGTTTTGTTGCTGAGATGAGTTGAGAAATAAAAATGCAGTCAAAGCTTCATCCTTGCCACCTGAACATGCTTAAAAACAGATGGTAAGTCTGTGTGTCAGAGGAAGAGGTTAACCATCTAAAAGAGATAAAGAGCAATAGACTATGTGATTTCTGAGAAGGTGGTAGCAAAAGGAATCCATTAGGGAAAGGATTATATCACATACTGGGGGGATCATAGCTGATGGGCTTCTGGTGTGTGAAGAGAGACAGTTAGGAAGACAACTCAAGTGACTGAGTTAGCAAGAGAATAGTCAGGCAGTGTTATAATCCTCTGTGAATTTGCTATTCATGGATGGATGGTAGTTCCAGCATATTCTATCACGTTATGCTACAGATAAGCTGTTTTGAAGCGAGTGAGATATAGGATATGGACAAATGAACTTAGAGCACAGGCGAAATGTAACTGAAATTACTGATGAAATGAAGAACAAATTTAGTTGACTAACATATTAGAATGATAGGCTGTAGGTGCAAAGAGAAGAATAATTAATCTAGTAGTCACTTGAAATGAAAAGGAGAAATGTATGACTATAAGCATGGGTGGTTGAAGTTGGCATGAAGAAGCTCAATAGATTTGAGGCTGTAAAGAAACTAAAAAAACTACAGTCCTGCACAGATCATTCTCACTGACCTTGAAACTGACCCCAGGGTGAAAAATTCTTGAAGTGGGCTGAGCATGGTGGCTCCTACCTGTAATCCCAGCACTTTGGGAGGCTGAGGTGGGCGAATCACCTGAGGTGAGGAGTTTAAGGCCAGCCTGACCAATATGGCAACACCCTCTCTCTACTAAAAACACAAAAATTACCCTGGTATGGTGGTGTATGCCTGTGATTTCAGCTACTCAGGAGGCAGAGGCAGGAGAATTGCTTGAACCCAGGAGGTGGAGGTTGCAGTGAACCAAGATGCCAAGACTGTACCACTGCACTCCAGCTGGGGTGACAAAGCAAGACTCTGTCCCAAAAAAAAAAAAAAAAAAAAAAAAAAAAAAAAAAAAAAAAAAAAAAAAAAAAAAAAAAAAAAAAAGACTTGAAGTGTAGAACAAGGCCTGGAAACAGGAGCTAAAGTCTCCTATGAAGTAGAAAGATGAACTCAGATTTCCTTGGATTGCAGAGATGAAGGTAAAGGGGATAATAATTGTTGTCTGTTCTGGGCTTTCTGGATTTTTCTTTTTGTGTATTTTGTTTCTTTGTGTTATTATTTGTTTTTAAAGAGGTGGTGAGAACCAATGACACAAAAATAGTAATAATAATGAAGGTCAGAGGGCATGGTCCCTCTTTCATAAATTGATCGTGCTATACCACTGGTGCATCTCTGGGTGAGCAGGAAGACTATTTAACCCTGGAGGTAGAGAAAACACCTGGGCCAAGTTTCACAGCATACAGGAATGCTCTAAATATGAAATTCTCAGGAAGCACACTGAGAATTATGGAATTTGGGATTTATGAGCAGCCAGGTGTTGAGGTTCAGTAAAAGTTGAATAGCTGAGATGAAATCACTGGGCCATGAGGAATGAAAATATGTAAGAGAGAGAGGGATTGATCAGTGTAAGAAAAGCTGCACATTTGTTGAGAAAAAACACCAGAAGCTGAATCGGCTTCTCATTAGGTAATTAGAGAGTTGGAGTGGAAATATTCAGTACCTAGAAAAGATTGTCTTAAGGAATGCAAGACAGAAAAATATCATGGTAGAATTGTATTGTATGTTTACAGAGAAATTAAAACAGAGGAAGGATCAGGATCAGCCAGTGTAACATACTTGTTTTCTGCCTAAGCCAGGTGTTCGTTAGCTTTTTAGATAAATACCAACTTCATGAGGGATTACATCACTTTACCTTAACTGCAACCCTCAAACACTGGTATTTGCATTTTCATGGAAACCTTATGAAGAAAAAGTTTTTAGGGAAAAATGTAGGAATAAAGACAGAGAAAGGAGAGGAAAACCAAAAGTAGAGGTTTAGACACTAAAATGTGCAGAAATTTAAAATATAATGAATCAAGTGAACCACAAATAGGTATCATGACTAGGAAAATCACTGAGGAAAACAGGCCAGATTTTAATAAACTCTGGATTATTTACTAGCTCAGTATACCTTGATTTAGTTACTATTTCATTGTTTTGTGTTTCCATACAATATTATATATTTCACTGTAATTTACAAGAATGGGAACTGAGCAGGTTTTAAAGAAATATGGTGTGTTTGCATAGTTTGACAAGCAAATAACACTGAGACTGTTGTTTCCACACAAATAATAAACTCCTATTCATCAGGGTACATGTCCCCTCCTCTGAAGATTTCCTTAGCTTCTTTCAAACAATTGATTCTCTAGTTCTCTATACTCCTTTTGTTCATTTTCAAGGCTGATAAAATAAATTTTAGGGTAAAAGAAATTATTGGAGAAGTTATAAAAGTGGATCGAAAATTCCCCTCGTTCCCTTTCTGTGACATTTTCTGCTCAATAAAGCCAAAGTAACAAACTATGGGTTTCTACACAGGAATTAAATGTTCAAGTTCAATGTAAATGAAAACAGAGCTCTCTTTTTTGACATTTTATAGGTCAAGCTGCAAAGAGTAATCTAAGACCCTTCTATCCATCTGGTATTCCAATTACTCATCTTTTCCAACACTAATCACCTCTGATACCATTTTTGGTTGTTTCATGATCAGCACTGCCTGCTGAAGGCAGCACTGTCACTGAAGACTACTCAAAGCATCTACCTGCCTCCTTTCTCAATCTAAACTTAATATATTAAATACTCACAGGCAACTGACAAATAAAGAGGGAGTATCACACCAAAAAAAAAAAAAAAAAAAAAGAGAGAAAGAGAGAGAGAGAGAGAGAAAAGCAACTAGCAACTAATCTGAATAACTACAACGATTTCCTAGAAGCTCAAGACACCAAAAAATACAGTTGTTTTGCTGTCACAGATTTTCCAGTCCTCAGTTTGCAATATCAACTCTTGACTTTTCTCTGAAACAGGAAATGAGCTGCCAGGATCTACCTACATATGTTTACATCTATTCAGTATTCCTTGCCATTGTGATTCTCGATTTACCCAGTGAGAGAAATAAAGCTGATTGTAAGTATTCTGGGGATAATTCATTTGCAAATAATCATTTAATAATGGATTATACATTGCTGGAAACAAACAAATAAATTAAAACCTTCTGCAAGCTCAGAAAAGCTCCCAGCTAAGAAAGAAGAGAAAGAAAAAGGCTTTATCAGTGAATAAGCCTTAAACGAAAATGTGATGTGCATCACAGGCAATCCACTTAAAAGACTGCAAAGACAAAAAAAATTATCCAGGACA
>NW_016107350.1:2752074-2754833 GCF_001604975.1 Cebus imitator | reverse complement strand
AAAAAAAAAAAAAAAAAAAAAAAAAAAAAAAAAACCTCACTCTTTATATGACCAAGCAGATATAACCTATTGCATATATGTTCTTAAAATAAACTATAGTCCTCAAGTAGAGGAATTGTCATTGTTGGAACTCAAAAACCCATCCTCCAAAATACCATGACTTGACATGCTATGCGCAAACAGCAGCCTCAGGGTCTTTGACCCCTCCTCTCCTGTCTCTCAATTCTCCGTCTCCTTCAAGTACAGGATGAAGTTATTTTCTGAAATTCCCTTATCTGGCTTGAGTCCAGAGCCACCAAAGGAAAAAAAGAAAAAAAAAAAACCTCTTGTATCTTTCCTGATTTTTCATAACTTTATCTCACATAGCAGGAAGAACAACTAAAATCTTTCAACAAACTTAGATTTTTGTCACAAACCATTGACAGCTCTGTGGGTTCAACAGACTTTGTCCCAAGCCACTGCATTTTCTGTAACTCCCTTCATTTTCCCAAAAAAATTATTTACTACCCCCAAAATTGATACATTTTCCCCATCTCCCCTCCCCTAAGAAGAAGCGCATTGAACACCTATACCCTATTGGGTTATTGAATTATCACTCTCATGGGATCCCTCCATGCTTTGCACATTAAAATAAAATGCTGTATGCTATTTCTCCTACTAGTCTGCCTTTTATCAATTGATTTTCAGCATGTTTTCAGAAGACAAGTGGAAAGTTTTCCCTTTGCTCCTAAAACAGTACCATTTGTCATATTATAGTTCATTAAAATTCACTAGGTAATTGAGGTAACCATCTGTGTTAGCTAACTGACTTTACCCAAAGGAAAAATAAACCTCTCATATCTTTATTTCAGGATATAGCTTGACAACTCAGTGGAGTCATCCAACAGAAGGTAGGCTCCTGCCCTCCCACAAATACTGGGAAATAGGGACATTATTTCCCTTGATGTTTCTATTACAAAGAGATGGCTCCAAAATCCTTTAGAAAGACATCTCTGGATTGTAAAGCTGGCAAGAGTCTTATTTAGCCTTTAAAAAAAAAATGTACATTTCAAAGACAAGAGTAATTGACCATTACAAATTGTCTAAAGTAAATGCTTTGAGTAAAATAAGATTGCCTCTTTTCAATGGGAGAATTAAACTCCTAATTTTTAATTTGTATTTGCCCTTACAACATACACATCATTTTCCCCTCCAATAAAACAAGCTTCAAAAATTGTATTTTATTTATTTAATTTTTCAGTTTTAAATTTCCAAGTAAAAATTTTATACGTTTATGATATGAAACATGATATTTTGATATATGTATATATTGTGGAAAGGCTGAAACAAGCTACTTGACATATGTATAATCTTACATATATTTTTGTGTTGAGAACATTTAAAATTCATTCTCAAAAATTTTCAAATATACAATATATTGTTGTCAAATGAGTCACCATGATGTAAACAGATTACCTGAACTTATTTTTCCTAAAATTTGTGTCAATGCTCAACTTCACTAACGATCATGGAAATGCAAATCAAAACCACAATGAAATGTTAACTCAGACCTGTTAGAATTGCTCTTACCAAGAATTGCTATTACCAAGAAGATAATGATAAGTGTTGGAGAGAATACGGACAAAGAGCAGCCCTTGTGCACTGCTGGTGGAAATTTAAATTAGTACCACCATTAAAAAAAACTGTATGGAGTTAGTGAAGGTTAATACTGAGTGTCAACTTGATTGGTTTGAAGAATGCAAAGTATTGTTTCTGGGCTTTTCTGTGAGGGTGTTGCCAAAGAAGATTAACGTTTGAGTTAGTGGACTGGGAAAGGCAGACTCACCCTCAATAGGGATGGGCACCATGCAATCAGCTGCCAGCACGGCTTGAATAAAGCAGGCAGAAGAAGGTGGAAAGAGCTGAGTTGCTGAGTTTTCTGACCTTCATCTTTCTCCTGGGCTGGATGCTTCCTGCCCTTGAACATTAGACTCCAAGTTCTTCAGCTTTTGGACTCTTGGACTTACATTAGTGTTTTGCCAGGGGCTCTCAGGCCTTTAGGCACAGACTGAAGGATACGCTGTTGGCTTCCTTACTTTTGAGGTTCTCGGACTCAGATTGGCTTCCTTACTCCTCAGCTTTCAGATGGTCTATTGTGGGACCTCACCTTGTGATCCTGTGAGTCAATACTCCTTACTAAATTCCCCTTTGTATACACATCTACTCTGTTAGTTCTGCCCTTCTAGGGAACTCAGATTAATACACAGTTTCTGCAGATAATCCAGTTTTCGAAATCTCTACCAAGTCCAGCCTTCCAAGCACATGTCTAGAGCATTAGGTCATGGCCTTTCTGTAGAAGATGCCTCTAGTGCCCAGCACTTTGCCTCAGTTGTTTTCTGCATGCACTTCAAGTGCAGCAAGCAGACAGTTCAGTGTAGCTTGAAACTCGCATCACAAGGGTACCTTTCCACCTCCAGGGCATCCAAGCTGTCGATTCCAGAGAGCTCTCTCTTGCAGCAAGCACTCATTCAGCCTCATTCTAGCATAACCTAAAAGAAAGAAAGATATGACAATGTCTGCATATCAGAAAACAATAAGGTTTCCAAATGGCAAGATATATAGACTCAAAATCTTAGTGATTCTAAACTGAATTATGTAAAATCAATATACAGAAAAATTATATAATAATTTCACAGTGGAGATTGTTTATCTTTATTTCAGTATTTTCTCCCGTTATCAAAGCTTGACACATGAAGAGTCCTTTTTTTTTTTTTTTTTTT
>NW_016107350.1:2628294-2752029 GCF_001604975.1 Cebus imitator | reverse complement strand
TTTTTGAGATGGAATCTCACTCTGTCATACAGGCTGGAGTGCAGTGGTGTGATCTCTGGTCACTGTAACCTCCCCCTTCCAGGTTAAAGCAATTCTCTCGCCTCAGCCTCCTGAGCAGCTGGGATTACAGATGTGCATCACCATCACTCCTGACTAATTTTTGTATTTTTAATGGCGATGGCGATGGGGTTTCACCACATTGGCCAGGCTGGTCTCAAAATCCTGGCCTCAAATGATGTGCCCATCTTGGTCTCCCAAAATGCTGAGATTACAGGCATGAGCCACTGTGCCTGACCATGGTACTTTTATTGTATCTCATTTTCTTAACTTTTTAAAATTTAATTTATAATTGAGAAATAATAATTGTTCCTTACAATTTTCTGTATACTTATTTTGTACAATATTTTGTTTTATAATATGTAAGTATATTGTCGATGGTTGCATAGCACATATTAACATATGCATTAATTCACCTATGTATTTTTGTGGTTAAAACACTTAAAATCTACTCTCAACAATTTTCAGGAATATTAAATAACATAATTAACTATAGTCATCGTTTTGTACCATAGATCTCTTGAACATATTCCTCTTATTTAACTGGAATTTTCATGCTTTCATACACATCTTCCTAAGCTCCCCCTGCCCAAGCCCTTGAAAACCACCATTTTACTCTCTACGTCTGTGAGTTCACCATTTTTAGTTTTCACGTAAGTGAGATCATGTGGCATCTGTCTTTCTGTGCCCAGTTTATTTCACTTAATATAATGTCCTCCAGGGTCATTAATGTTGTTCCAAATGATGTATGTTTATTTCAAATTATCAACAAATGAAGAAAGGATACAGATCAACTCATGTCAATACTTTTTAAAAACATTTTACTTTTAATAAGAATCAATTATATCATTTCAAATATATATAAATATGTCACTTTGAAAGAAAATAATTTGTTGAACCTTATTGCGCTTTATACAAGTTTTGAATAAAATACATTTAATTTTTATTCTATAAGAATATTAGTGTGCAAATAAATCCTGAAGGTGTATATTGACTCTTATTGAAAGATTATTTTTGTCACTGATTAAACAAACAAGCTTGAGGAGATACATAGCTACAATCTGGCCAAATATTAAAACGTAAATGTACAAAAATTACTTAATAGTTACAAAATATAAATATTGATTCTTTGAGATATATTTTTTCAGCTATGTAAGTAGCTCTATGTCTTAAGATTATGTCCCAAAACATTAAATTTATTTTGATCTATGATTTACGAAAAATGCAGAGAATCTATAGGTTTACATTTGCTAAACCTATACACAAGGATACCTTATCTTTACAACACAAGCATAGCTTTCCACCTCCAAGGCATCCTATTAGCTGTCTGTTCTGGAAAGCTCTCTCTTGCACCAAGCAGTGGTTCAGCCTCCTTCTAACATAACTTACAATAAAGAAAGTTATGACAAGTTCTGCATATCAGAAAATATTGAGTCTAATTCAATTAATTATTTTAGGCATCCGAAAATTGTGTCTAATAAATGTAACCACATCTATTACTCAATAGTCTGATATTATCACTTGTTGCCCCAAAGGGCAAATTATTCAAGCCAAAAATCACATTCTTTTTTCTTCTAGAAAGAAAAAAGCATATGAAATCTTATTTACATTCCTTATAACTGATTGTTGTTTTATTTAGAAAAAAATATATTATTTTAAGTGTCATGGAAGATGAAAGCTAAAATCTGTTTCTAGTCCATTGCCAAAGAATAGAAAATAAACTAAAATCTGAGTGAAAGCTTTTAAAGATACAGTGCTGTCTTTGAAGCAGATCAGTGCTCTTATTCAAAGGAAAAAAAGAGAAGCAAGTGAACCAGAAGCAGAGCATTTGACATCCCATTTTATTCTAAAAGCTCAACCCAAAAAGGGGCGGACTTTTCAGAGAAATAGGATAGTTGAGTAATGAAAAGACATAAAACCACAGAAAAATATAAGTTTTATGAAGAATGATTTTTCTACTTTGATGCATTACATTCAGAAGTTTTTACGTGAGATACTTATTAACTTCTTTTATTTGTGGGAACGGTTTTTGGATTTGAAAGAAGGAAACAAATATGGAGTTTCTCTCATGTAAAATACACATAGACAACTAGAAAAAAATTATAAATAACTGATATCATTTCATATTAAAAATATTTGCTTTGCATAGTTTAATCAAAAGATTACAAGATATTTTACATTTTGTTGCTTTTAATTTGAAATTGTATTATATTTGCTGCCTGTGTATTCATTTCTGAAGTCAATGCTTGTCAAGATATTAAAGTAAATCATAATGGCTTTTGTATAGTGCAATATAAACACATAAGCTTTGAAACTAGATTTATGATCATTCCCTTTTCTGTCAATTTCTCAAGACTGTACCCAAGTTAATAAGCCTTTTTAAAAATCAGTAATTTTATAATAAAAAATGATAACTTATGACCAAGGTAGTAGGCAGTACAGAGAAAATGAAATAATATACATAAAACACTTAGCACAATAACAGACACATAGTTGGTACCATACCATTGTTAAATGGCCTATGTAGTGTGCAAGAACTGAGGAATCAATATTTCAGCTTTTAACTTTCAGAGGAACAACTGAGAGTAGCATCTGACCCTCATATTTTTTTTTAAAAATTGAAATATCCTAGGTATAACTACATCATCTATCAAACATATCTGTTTATCATGCTGATATTAATTACTAATGGCTAAAGACTCCTTGCCCAGATTTATCGTCTATTATCACAGTAGCTGAAACATCACCTAGGACTTTTGATAAAAAGTGAAGGGAGGCTGGGAGCTATGGCTCACGGCTGTAATCCAAGCACTTTCAGAAGCCGAGGAGGGCGGATCACAAGAACAGCAGATCCAGACCATCCTGGCCAACATGGTGAAACCAAGTCTCTACTAAAAATACAAAAATTAGCTGAGCATGGTGGTGTGCCTGTAGTCCCAGCTACTCAGGAGGCTGAGGCAGACGAATTGCTTGAACCCGGGAGGCGGAGGTTGCAGTGAGCCGAGACTGTGCCACTGCACTCCAGACTGTCTACAGAGTGCCTCCTCCAAAAAAAAAAAGCTAAGGGAACCAGATCAAATTACGCAATCTGGAGTTCCCAGTATCCACAGTAGTTTTATAAAAGGAAGTATGTTCAAACTAAAGGTAATTTTGGAGAAAATAAAGAAAAAGGAGGTGATAAAAGTGCAATTGTGAGAAAATGAGGAGAATTATTGTTTTTAAATAGGTGGTAGTTTTACAGAGGGTTTATGAGTCCACTATTCTAAAACATTTTTTGATCCTACTGTGTGTCATGCTGTGGAATATATGCAATTTAGATAAGTTTAAAACTATGAAACTATACCTGGGGTATCTTTTTTTTTTTTTTTTTTGAGATTGAGTTTCACTCTTGTTGCCCAGGCTGGAGTGCAATGGCAGGATCTCAGCTCACTGCAACCTCTGCCTCCTGGGTTCAAGAGATTCTCCTGCCTCAGCCTCCGAGTAGCTAGGATTACAGGCCTGTGCCACCACATCCAGCTAACTTTGTATTTTTAGCAGAGGCAGGGTTTCTCCATGTTGGTCAGATTGGTCTCGAACTCCTGACCTCAGGTGATCAGCTCGCCTTGGCCTCCCAAAGTGCTGGGATCACAGGGGTGAGCCACCTCACTCAGCCTACCTGGGGTATCTTCTTATCTCTTCCTCGAGTCTTCTCCTAGTGCTTTCCCATTTTTGGAATATCAAATCCTCAAATCATTTAGTTTTGCCCTCATACATGTTTAAATTAAATATGAAATGAAGAAAATGAATGGAATTTTTTTATTTGTTATGCTCTTCTGTCATATAAATTCAGAAATTTTAAAAAGATGTTTTTCTTCAAATTATATTTTCTCAACTCAAAGAACTGATTAATCAGGAAAGTAACCTGCCATTATTGTTCACTCCTACTTAAACTCATGTTAAATTCAGGATTCAATACACTAATTATCACCACCATCCCTAAGACGGCTCTGTCATCACCGTATCTTATGCTTCCTAACAAACCATACTAATGTCCTGAAGATTGTATTTTAAGTTTCTCATGTACTTCTACTCGATTTTAAAGGCCAAAGTAAAGTTTTCTAAGAACATGCTCCAATTTGTGAGCAAATGTCCATTTGGCATCTGTAGCCACATGAGAGTCAGAATAACAGAGCACTTTTACTGTGCTATCAGTGACAGCTCTGCCTCTATTAACTAGACAGCAGTATTTCAGCTAAAGCTCTCCAGACTAACCCCCAGTACTATTTGAAACTGTGACCTTTTTGATGATGGATGTGTCACTAACACAAACATTTTACCAACTTTTAAAAGAAATGTCTGTGTCGGAGCTTGAGAACAGGGATTGTTTTCATGCAATATTTGAAATAGATGTATAATATTAAAATATGATGGATGAGAATGGTGAAAATTATATATTCCAATGTGACTGAGCTTTCAATAACCTAGAAATGCATGCTCATCAGAGAACTCCAACTAGAAAGTTTAAATCTCATAAATCAGAGGTTTAATACCGTGAACTTACAGAATCATGTAATAAACTTCTAAAGCTGTAGATTATTAGATTCTGCACCAAAATATTCACGGAGAATCATCAAGAATCTGTATGTTTAGCATTTTTTTCCACCATCGGCCTACTGAGAGAGATTAGAGGCAAGTAGTTAGAAGTTAGTTTTCTACAGTCAGAACAGCAGCATTTCAAACCCCAGCTCCACCTGTTTCTCACTACCTTAGTTAGTAAGTTCCTTAAATCATAACCATCAGTTTTCATAGCAATAGATTATGGAAAAGAATTATATCTTTCACATAGGATTAAATAAATAATGCATGCAAAATGCATACAGTCTCAACCCTTAAAAACATTATCTACTGTCGTTGTTGTTCATTGCTAGTAGAGTTAAAATTTCAAAAAAACGAAGTCCTTGAAAACACGTTATCTGTATGTGAGCAGGCTACTTCCAAGCAGATTTTTTCTAAATTTTCAATGTTACACAAAATATTGTAAGAAGTTTTCATGAAGGGGCCAGTGTATATTCCAGAGAAACCTATAGTGGAAATGTTATACATTCTATAAAATATATAACAAAGTATTTATTTATTAGTATATATTTTTAAAGAGACGGGGTAGTGCTCTATCATCCAGGCTAGAGTTGCAGTGGCATAATAATAGCTCACTGCAGCCTCGACCTCCTGGTCCCAAGCAATCCTCCTGCCTCAGCCTCCTGAGGAGCTGGGACTACAGGCATGCACCACCACAGCTAGCTAATTTGTTAGTTTAAATTTTCTGTAGAGACTGAATCTCATTTTGTTGCCCAGGTTTATCTCAAACTCCTAGCCTCAAGTCATCCTCCTGCCCTGGCCTCCCAAAGTGCTGGGATTACAGGTATCAGCTACTGTACCCAGCCTAAATTTGCTTTTTGCAAAGAAATGTTTTGTTTAAAAAGAAAAGAAGTCAGCCGTTAGTTTGATTCTCTTACTTACATCAAATAACACTCACAACTAATTATCTTAGACAAAGAGAAAAGAAAAACCTTCATTCCATCTCCATTTCTGGATTTTCTTGCCAGGCTAGCAGAGGACACATGCATTAGTTCATTTTCACACTGCTGTCAAGAACTGCTCAAGACTGGGCAATTTATAAAGAAAACAGGTTTAATTGACTCACAGTTCAGAATGAGCTGAGGAGGTCTCCGAAAACTGACAATCATGGCAGAAGATGAAGGGAGAGCCAGGCACCTTCTGCATAAGGTGGCAGGAAGAAGGGCTGAGAGAAGAAGGAAGAGCTCCTTATAAAATTCTCAGATCTTGTGAGAACTCACTCACTATCACGAGCACAGCATGGTGAAAACCTTCTGCATGATTCGATCACCTCCACCTGGTCTTTCCCTTGACACATGGGGATTATGGGGATTACAATTCAAGATGAGATTTGGGTGGGGACACAAAGTCTAAGCATAGCAACATATCTGTGATAAAATTCCATATTGAACAACTGGCACACAGGCCAGGCACAGTGGCTCACACCTGTAATCCCAACACTTTGGGAGGCCAAGTCCGGTGGATCCGGAGTTTGAGACCAGCCTGGCCAACATGGTAAAACCTGGTCTGTACTAAAAATACAAAAATTAGCTGGGCATGGTAGAGGGCACCTGTAGTTCCAGATACTCAGGAGGCTGAGGCAGGATAATCGCTTGAACCCAGCAGGCGGAGATTGTGGTGAGCGGAGATCACGCCTCTGCACTCCAGCCTGGGCAAAAGATGAAGACTCCACCTCAAAAAAACAAAACTAAAACAACTGGCTCAGTGAATCCGAGGTGTTGAGTGTTTTGATTTATACTAAGTGGACAGTCTGAGGAAGCAGATCAAATTTGGGCAGAAGCCTAAGTAGGGAGAAAGTGCATAGTATTTTCTTTCAAACGGTGAAGGGATTAGCCTCAGCAGAGCCCTTGTTTTGGGCAATTTCTATCTCCTAAACTACTCAATGACCAAATGAAATAGCCAGAGGCTTTCTGCTATATCTTGATTTGTAGGGCATGGGCCAAGAAGCAGTGATAAGGTAAAGCCTGGAGGCTTCAAACTGCCAAATAAATCAAAGCCTTAAGAACAGAAATAGAATAGAGGTCGTGTTTTCTTCTTAGTTAATGTTAAAAGTGAATTTCTATTGTTTACTCTCAGATAGCAAAGATATTTCACAAATACACTATTGAGGTTTCTTTAAAATCAAGAATTGAATGTATTAGGTACCAGATCACTTGATAATCTTGAGAAAACTTAGTCCATTAGGCTACACATCTTAGCCACAAAGGAATACTTAGAACACCTTCCTGAGCTACGGGCATTAAGTGACCAAGAAGAGAGATGACTTCTGAGTGTGCACTGGAAGTCTAGGCTGACGACTGGATTAGGCTTAGTTTACGTTTTATGTTGTGTTAGGCTCTGATAGACATTATCAGCTTGGTTCTGTAACTGCAATCCCTGAGAGGTCATTTCTGAGAACGTTTTGTGAACAACTGCAGAATAATGATCAGAATATCCTGGATGAAATTCTAGTGAAGGTGACCAAGCTGCCCCATGTCTACAAAAAGAGTCAAGCTCTGTAAAATACTTGAAAAGATATATTCTGAGCCAAATATGAGTGACCATGGCCTATGACACAGCCCCTGGAGATCCTGTGAACATATGCCCAAGGTGCTCAGAGTGCAGCTTGGTTTTATACCCTTTAGGGAGGCTTGAGACATCACTTAAATACATTTAAGATGTACTTTGGTTCAGTCCAGAAAGGCAGAATAAGTTGAGGCGGGAGATGAGCCAGGGTGGTTTCCAGGTAATAAGTAGATTTAAAATTTTTCTAATTGGTAATTAGTTGGAAGAATTATCAGTAGAAAGGAATATCTGGATTGTGGTAAGAGATTGTAGAGACCAAAGTTCTATATGCAGATGAGGCCTCCTGGCAGCAGGCTTCAGGAAAAATAAATTATACATGTTTCTTGCCAGACTTCAGGTCTGTGATGTTATGGCTAGAGGGTGTAATGAGGCATGTCCAACCCCCTTTTCCTTCACGGCCTGAACAAGTCTTTCAGGTTAAATATCAGAGCACCCTAGCCAAGAAGAAAATCCTTTCAGATGGCTGGGTGACCTTAAAATTTTATTTTTGGTTTACACTTAATGAAGTTTGAAGTGCTTCAATAACACGATAAGAGGAGACAATACATGGTATATGAGGCTAGTGAAATGTTAGGATGAGAGCATCTCCAGAATTATACTGGGCTTCCAGATAGAAGGCACTACAATACGAGTCATATGCACTCTACCATGCCACCTGATGTTTAAGCTGGTCCCCTCAAAAGAGACCATTCGTGACCTTCCCATGTTTTTGACACATTAAAAGTCCAGGAATTGGAGTTCATCTAGGTTTACCATCTTCCTTGGTATTAGACTCTAGCCATGAAGTTGCATGCTTGCTCTTCAAACTCTATTGGAAATATTATGATGTTAGCATTGCCACAGTGAGACCCGAAATCAGGGTACACATATTTATGGAGAGTTTCTAAAAGGTGATGCTAAGGTAGTAACAAGAAATCTAGAATGGCACGAACCACTAAAAAGTAGATAATAAAGCACAGAAGCTTGATGTCTTAGGAAAAATCTTTGTTCTGTCACTGGCTTGTATAACTGAAGCAGGCGCGATGAGAAGCAAACCTCTTAAACACCAAACGGAGGAAAGGAGTGGCTTTTTATTTGGCTGGAAGCTGCGGAGGGCTACGGCCTCATTCATCAAGCTCCCCAAGAAGCAGTTTCTTTTGCCATTTACAAGCTTACAATGCTAAAGGGGAAACTGAGGTGAAATTATGTAATTGTCCATTTGCTGGACGTCTGATCTTATAATCTTTTGGCTTCGCTGATTTGCTAATTCATTTTCAGGGTGAGCGGGGACTAGCATGGAAGGGGGCTTACAGAGACAAGACAAAGGCAGTAAACTATTAGTTGGCAAAGGTGTTTCCAGGTGGGAGCCTGGGTGCTGTAGATGTGGGGGTGTGACCCAGTGCCGGGCTCAGGCCAGTAGCGATAACATTCATTTGCGACTCTTTCAAGGCTTACAGACAGCAGAGATGCTGGGAACCAAAAAGGGAGTCATCTTCCCAGCTCTTTGGCATTTTATTTTATTTTTCTCTTTTTCACCATCCTTTTCATCTGGAGGGAAGTGGAGGGAGGAGGTGGAGACCAGGAAATGGAAGGAGGCAAGGGGGTCTCCCCTCTCATAACAAGTTACTTAACTACTCTTTGCCTCAATGATCTTGGTACCAGTAGAAGTTATCCAAGTTACTATCATTGTATCCATACCAATCTGTAGTAGACTCAATCCTTGCCTCCTCAAAAGAAAGACTTTGAGGGGCATAAGACAGAAGAAGAGGCCAAGGTACGTTTCAGAGCAGGAGTGGAAACTTTTTTTTTTTTTTGAGACATGGTCTCACTCTGTCACCTAGACTGAAGCTCAATCTCAGCTCACTGCAACCTCCTCCTCCCAGGTTCAAGTGATTCTCCTGCCTCAGCCTCCTGAGCAGCTGGGATTACAGGTGCCCACCACCATCCCCAGCTAATTTTTCTACTTTAGTAGAGACGCAACTTTATCATGTTGGCCAGGCTGGTCTCGAACTTCTGACCTCAGGTGATCCTCCCGGCTCAGCCTCCCAAAGTACAGACGTGAGCCACTGTTCCTGGCCAGGAGTGGGCATTGATTTTAAAAGTCTTTAGAACAGGAAAGAAAGAGAACTTCCCTTGGAGGAGACCCAAGTGGGCACCTGAAAGTCAAGTGCCATATTTAACCTAGGTCCTAAGACATTACGAGATAATTTCTTTCCCATGGTTCTTCCCTTAGGGTTAGCTGCCCACCTGTACAGTGCCCTCTTTGCCCTTGAGATCTGAGCATGCTCCATGTGTTTAGGAAGTTGTATACAGGCCCATCTGAGGCTTTCTTCTCTTTTCCAGTGGAGCGTCCCCAGAAAGTCATACTTTGCCATTTTTCTCTTAATGAGCATGCCCAGGAAGTTGCTTCTCCCTGGTGTCTGCATTCAACTAATACTTTAATGTTAACAGCTATGGATCTTCAGGAGATTGTCTCTCCCTGGTACCCTGGTCTCAGCTTCCCCGATTATTATTTTTAGAGAGGAAGTGTGATAACTGTGAAACCAGCACCTGACATGCTTAGTGGGTAGGGGAGAAGAACCCTCTCCTGTCTGCTCATGCCTAACTAACTACCTCTAATAACTCACTTGTTTATATAGATAGGGCATGTCACGAGATTGTTTTTAGGGTGAAATGAGATAATACACCTAAAGTACTTAGCTTAGTGCCTGGCACGTTGTATTTCCTAAAGAAATACTGGCTACTAATATTGACTTGAGATTTAGAGATGGAACTGTGTTAGAGGGACTTCCCGGGTGGACTGGGGGCTTTGATTCAAGTGAAGGAATTCTCTGGTTTTCCTGCCTCTGGCCAGCCAGGGCCTTTTGTTTCAGCCTTCCCTCCTCTGGCTGGCTGGGTGTCTTTGCATCCTTTTTATGTTTTTTAGACTTCAAAATATTTTTTATTTATTTATTTTTTTCTTTTCTTTTCTTTTTATTTGACGTTAGGTGCATACTATATCTGGCATTTATCCCTATGTTATCCGTCCCAGCTCCCCTCATCTCCTGCTGTCTCTCCACTACCCCCCACAAATGCCCCCAGTGTGTGATGCTCCTCTCCTTGAGTCCACATGTTCTCATTGTTCAACACCCACCTATGAGTGAGAACACGGAGTGTTTGGCTTGTAATGGGATTGCTGGGTCAAATGGAATTTCTATTTCTAGATCCTTGAGAAATCGGCAAACTGTCTTTCACAATGGTTGAACTAATTTACATTCCCATCAACAGTGTAAAAGTGTTCCTTTTTCTCCACATCCTCTCCAGCGTCTGTTGTCTCCAGATTTTTTAATGATCACCATTCTAACTGGCGTGAGATGGTATCTCAATGTAGTTTTGATTTGCATTTCTCTGATGACCAGTGATGATGAGCATTTTTTCATTTGTTAGTTGGCCTTATATGTGTCTTCTTTTGAAGCATGTCTGTTCATATTCTTCTCCCACTTTTGAATGGGTTTGTTTGTTTTTTTTCTTGTATTATCTGTTTTAGTTCTTTGTAGATTCTGGATAGTAGCCCTTTGTCAGGTGGGTAGATTGCAAAAAGTTTTTTTCCCATTCTGTTGGTTGCCAGTTGACTCTAATGATGGTTTCTTTTGCTGTACAGAAGCTCTGAATTTTAATTAGATCCCATTTGTCTATCTTGGTTTTTATTGCCATTGCTTTTGGTGTTTTAGTCATGAAGTCCTTGCCTATGCCTATGTCCTGAATGGTTTTGCTTCGGTTTCCTTCTAGGGTTTTTATGGTGTTAGGTTTTATGTTTAAATCTTTAATCCATCTGGAGTTAATTTTAGTGTAAGGTGACAGGTAGGGGTCTAGTTTCTGCTTTCTGCACATTGCTAGCCAGTTTTCCCAACACTATTTACTAAACATGGAATCCTTTCCCCATTGCTTGTTTTTGTCAGGTTTGTCAAAGATCAGATGGTTGTAGATGTGTGGTGTTGCTTCTGGGGCCTCTGTTCTGTTCCATTGGTCTATATCTCTTTTTAAATACCATTACCATGCTGTTTTGATTACTGTAGCTTTGTAGTATAGTTTGAAGTCCAGTAGTGTCATGTGTCTGGCTTTGTTCCTTTTGCTTAGGATTTTCTTGGCTATACAGGCTCTCTTGTGATTCCATATGAAGTTTAAAGTGTTTTTTTTTTTTTTTCCAGTTCTGTGAAGAAGGTCATTGGTAGCTTGAGGGGGATAGCACTGAATCTACAGATTACATTGGGAGTATGGCCATTTCATGATATTAATGTTCTTAGGATCTCCTGAGGGCTGTGTCACAGCCCATGGTCATACATATTTGGTCCAGAATAAATCTCTTCAAATATTTTACAGTGTTTGACTCTTTTATTGACAATGGTATCATGTTGTATATATCCTACCACAAATTGATTGTTTTTTCACTCAACACTATCTCTCTTTCAGATTTACTTTGGTTGATGCCTGTAGCTCTATTATTATTCATTTTAATTGTTTCATTGTATTAGAGTTCTCCATAATTCATGTATGTATTATTTCAAAGTATAGATTGTATGTTGCTTTGAATTTTCACTTTAGAATATATGTCCAATAAGACACTTGAAATATATTTTTCTTTAGCACATGTGTAAAATTATATATAAATTATTGATTTAATAGTGGATTTATAGACGGCCAGATACATGTGTCTTTTAATTGATAAGATATTGTCAAGTTACTCTCCAAAAATATTTGTACAAATATGCAAACTCCAAAACAATGTATGAGTATTCTCAGACATCCACATTCCCACCAACAATTGGTGATATTATATTTTAGTATTTTCTAATCTGATATGCTTTAAGCATTGCTTTTGATAAAATATACTTTTATTTATTAATGTGTTTAAATCCTCTGCTTTATGATAGTAAAACATTGCTGAATATCAGACATTCTATGCAAAAATGCTGACTAGAATCTCACTTCCCATTATATTAAAAAGAAAAAAAATGGTAAGGTCATATGTGCCATTGCAAAAACACAAATCACATCCTTAATTCACCTACATATTTAATAAGTTATGGTATTACATTATAAACTATAAACATTGTTTACTAATCATCAAGAAATTTCTTTGAATGCAGCATCCAAGATAAAGACATCTTTAGTTGGCACATGGTGTTTTTCCCATGTCCTTACATAATTCAAAACTTCTACCATGAAAGTGAGAGAATCTCCCAATATTGTCAAATGAACTCACTGGAAAGCTTGGCAGGACAATCTAAAAACAACAGCTAAAATTGGGAAGGATTTTTTTCATGCTTTAATTCCCATGTAATTGCAAGGTGACTGTGGTAAAATTTAATGGAGCTAGAATAGGCTGATTCCTATAAATCAATCTAATGTAAAACTAACTAATCTAAGTTCCCATCTAGAAAAGACCAGAAAGAAGAGAAATTTGGGGGATTATATGAACAAAGGAGACAGAAAATTCCAGATTAAGGTGGGGAAAGACAGAGTACTAGCAAGAAGCTCTAGAGCTGTGGGACTGGAAATGATATTGAGGTCAACTCTCTACCTCTTAATGTCTGATAAGGTAAATATAAATGCAAAAGTCAATAACATAGTTATGGAAGAAAATTTGCAGTGTGAAAATCTACAATAAACAAAGGGGATGTAATTGCTATTATATTTCTGTACCTGAGAGTACAGAGCAGCTTCTATAAAGTAGAGACTGCTTGATATGAAAGTTGAAATAGCAACACATGTCTATCAGTTTAAAGCAAGTAAAGTCTCCAGAAATTAGTAAGGATATTATGAAGTTACATCACCAAGTTCTGTATCAAACTTTGTATTCGAAGAAGAGAATACATGTTTTTACTTAAGTAACACAGATTACTAACAAAAGGTAAAATAAATCTCAGGAAATTGAAAATGAGAGTGAAAATTTATAAATACTTACTGAATTTTGCAGATAAAAACATAAATATTTGAAAATACGCTTCACTGCCTAAAAAATATTTTAGTGAAATACATGTAGAGTCTGTAACACTGGACAGTAAAACCAAGTACAGTCCATCAGGAAAGTGTGAGTGTTTCCCTGCAGTTTCACATATTGATAAGCCCCTTGACCTTGTTCTTCTGTACATAGTTTGTTCATACTTAGATTGGATTTTTATATTAATTTGCCAATTAAAAAAAAGTTTTGGATGTTCCTTATAATAATGTGGATTCTAATAAGAATTAAAATGGATTAAATTATGTTATAATAAAAGAAATAAACCAAGAAGCTTATATCTTACTCCTGATACAAATTCTCTGTGAGACAGCTGGGTCTAGGTTTTACCTCATCCTCACTTGAGGTCCTCCCAGCTGCTAGAGCAGCTGCTCTCTGGTCTAGGACGCTTGTAGTCATCAAAGGCAAGAAAAGAAAAAAGAAAGCAAGTTGAAAATTTGATTTTAAAGCTGTGACCCGGAAGTTGCACTCCCACACATGCCACTTTGATTCAGATTTCGTTGATCAAAGCAAATTAAATCTCACAAGTTCTGAGTAGGTAATAGGCAAGGGAAGTCAATCCTATCACATGTCTGTTAAGAGAAATGGAAATATTTACTAAATAGATCAACACAAATATCATCACCGTTATTTTTTAAATATTTTATCTCTGTTGTTTTTATCACTGTTGGTCGTGATTTGCAGACCAATGATTTTCATGATAAAGTTGTCAAATTTATCAAATATTTTTGTCAGAGCTTTCTTGAGTGTTTTTAAAGAAATAATTTTTTACACATTGAGTTTATAACAGCATCTTACTATGTATTTAAAATGTCCGTAAAATATTGTTCCAACTAGTAGATAGGCATGACCAGGCAGAAGAGGCATCTTCCCTCACCCATTAGGAACATCAGGTGATGGTTTGACATTATCAAACTGCCTCTTAAAAAATGATAATTTAGCAGCCCACCCAGGGCAACAGGGAGAGGCTATTTCCTGATGATCCACAGCTATTAACATTAAAGTGTTAATTGAATACGGATGCCAGGAAGAAAAAGCTTCCTGGGCATGCGCACTAAGAGACAAAATGGCAGCATGTGACCTTCCAGGTGCCTTCCACCAGAAAAAGAAAACAGCCTCAGATGGTCATGCATACAACTTCCTAAACACACTGCACTGCAAGCACTCCATTTCCAGGATAAGAACGGCAGTGGCCATGCAGAAGAATTATGGGAAAGAGATGAGCCTATAAACCCCTAGGGTCAAGGTTAAACATTCTCTTCTCTTTTGGACCTTCAGATAGCCTGTTGGATCTCCTCCAAGTGAACTTTCCTTTCTTTCTTGTTCTAAAGTCTTTTAAATAAAACTTCCACTCCTGCTCTGAACCTTTGCTCAGTCTCTTTTTCTACTTTATGCCCCTCAGTTGAATTCTCTCTTCTAAGCAGGCAAGAATTGAAGTTGCTAAGACCTGCATGAATACAGCCACAAGCAACTCCATGTAACAATCTCTTCCACCATTTACAGAATGATGATTCACTTGCATACCTTTACATTATCTGAATTTTTTTCCAATCATAAAACCACTAAAAGTTCATAACTATTTTTCCATTTACATGATGTGAAATCTACATTTTAAATTGTACATTTTTCAACAAGTCAAAATTAATCTCGTCATGAACACAAAAATGGGCCTTTGCAAGTTTTAAAATTAAACACTTGCCTCACACCCATCCTGCTAATGTTGTCTAAAATGCCGATTTTACTTCTTTTAAAAATATAAAGCAGATATTCTTGTAATTTTTTCTAGTAATTGTAAATTTCACCAGCATATTTTATTGTTTTCCAGCCCCTGTTGTTTCTTTTACCACATGATTTTCTTAGAATCTAAATTTTTCTTTGGGTGAAGTAACTGATCATTTATTTAGCAAAGCATTTTATGTGCTAATGTGTTAATAGTTTTACTGATAATATCTTCCTCATTCTCTCTTTAATTATAGATTAGCTGGTATAACATTCTTGTTTGAATCTTCATATTCCCTTTGAAGATAGCGTTGCTCCATTTTGTTGTAACATTTCTTATTTTTGATGAGATATCTGTTACTATTCCAAATGTCATTTTGTTGTAGGTAATCTTCATGTTTTCATTGGTAATGTTTAAGAAATGTACCTTGATTTTTTATGTTCTGCTAAATATAAGATAGGTTTAGATATGATAAGGGAAAATTAAATAATAAACTAACAAAGAGAGAAACCAACAGAAACAAAGTCCAGAGTAACTATCAGGGCTGTTATGAGCGTCCCCAATCATCAGAGACCAAGGCTGTTTTTATTATATATTTCTCTACCATCTGAAATATATAATTTCTACCTGGTAATTCAATATGGCTATTTTAGCTATTTTTCTTCCTGTCTTCCTGGCTGCTTTTTGCCCCTCAGTTGAATTGTCTCTTTTCTTTCAACAAGAGGTAACAAGAAATAGGTGAAGAAAGACATTCTTTCCCCATATTACAACAATTCCTGAGGTGTGTTCACAGCATTTTCACCATCATCTCATTACACAGCAGAATGTGTTCCTCATATTTCGTTATGTATCATTTTTCTCTTTACGGAAAATTATTAACTTCATTCGTTTTCCACATATTTTTTTTCCTGTAATAATAAATAACTGAGCAAGGTTTCAGATTTTACCCAACTTTCAAGCTAAGGGAGAACCTGCCACGGTTTTATAAATGCAATTTTGGGTAAGAATCAAAAAAAACTTTTATTACTCACACAACATTCTCTGTGCCCCCCACCAATTCCATGGGGACCATGCTAAAAGAGCCAGGATGATGCTGTGAACACAGTGGGCTTGTAACACAGCTGAGCAACCCGCTTTTGGAAAATCCTCAGTCTTAGAAAGGAGGCTATACGCAAAGCTGTCCAACTATATCTCCAGAGAGAACATTATCTTTACTATCAGCATCAGAAAAGAAATGCACCTTCTTTCCCAGAAAGAGACTCTATATTTACCTTCCATGTCTTTTTGCTATACAAAATCCTTAAAAAGAGAGTCTAAAACAAATGCTGATAAAAGACATCCAGAAATGTCATGGAGAATTATCTTCCAAAAATTAATTTATTGATTATCTTCTTCTGAAATTCCTGTCAGATACATGTTAGAGCCTCTCAATCACACCTCCTAATCCTTACATTGCGGTTCATATTTTAATTCTATTTCCTTTCAGGGGTATGATGCTGAAACATTTTCTGTATAAATTTATTAAATTTAAATTTGAACATTTTAGTTAAATTTTAAACGTCATGCTTTCTTATTTCACATGGACATATATTTCATAATTATGTTTGTGTTTGTAATTTTAATGATGTCTTTTTCTTCCTTGAGCATTCTAAATATGCTTATTTTAAAATCATATTATTTCATCTACCTGACTTCAAACTATACTGCAAGTTTACAGTAACCAAAACAGCATTGTACTGGTACCAAAACAGACATACAGACTAATGAAGCAGAACAGAGGCCTCAGAAATAACGCCACACATCTACAAGCATCTGATCTTCAACAAAGCTGAGAAAGACAAGGAAAGGGGAAGGATTCCCTAATGAAAAGGCAATAAAACCCAAAATTGACAAATGGGATCTAATTAAACTTTTGCACAGCAAAAGACATTATCATCAAAGTGAACAGACAACCTACAACAGAATGGGAGAAAATTTTTGCAATCTACCCTTCTGACAAAGGTCTAATATCCAGAATCTATAACGGACTTAAACGAATTTACAAAAATAACAACAAAAAAACAAATCCAAAAACAGAGCAATCCCATCATAAAGTAGGCGAAGGATATGAACAGACACTTCTCAAAAGAAGACTTTTTTGTGGCCAGCAAACACATGAAGAAAAGCTCAACATCACTGATCATTAGAGAAATGAATCAAAACTACAGTCAAATACCGTCTCATGCCAGTCAGAATGGTGATTAAAAAGTGAAGAAATGATAGATGCTGGCGAGGCTGTGGAGAAATAGGAAAACTTTTACACTTTTGGTGAGAGTGTAAATTAGTTCAACCATTTTAGAAGACAGGTGTTGATTCCTAAAGGATTGAGATCCAGAAATAACATTTGACCCAGTAATCCCATTACTGGGTATATATCCAAAGGGATATAAATCATTCTACTATAAAGACACATGCACACATATGTTTATTGCAGCACCATTTACAATAGAAAAGACATGGAACCAACCCAAATGCCTATCTTTGATAGACTGGATAAAGAAAATGTGGTACATATACACCATGGAGCCATAAAAAGAAATATGACCCATAGTGCATGTACTATGAAACCATAAAAAGGAATGTGATCATGTCCTTTGCAGGGACATCAATGAAGCTGAAAGCCATCATCCTCAGCAAACTAACACAGGAACAGAAAAATAAATGCTGCATATTCTCACTCATAAGTGAGAGTTGAACAGTGAGAACACATGGACACAAGGAGGGGAACAACACACAGTGGAGCCAGTTGGGGATGGGGTGTGAGGGGAGGGAGAGCATTTGGACAAATAGCTAATGCATGTGGGTCTTAAAACCTAAATGACGGGTTAATAGGTGCAGCAAACCACCATGGCACACATATACTTATGTAACAAAGCTACACATTCCGCACTTGTATTCTGGAACTAAAATAAAATAAATTCATCTAGTATAAATTTACAATCCTCTGTTGAGTTCAGTGGTTATCTTCTGTAGCCTATTTTCTTACTGAAGAATGTTTTGCATCTGTAGCCTCGTTTGGAGTGAAAATTGTGTGTAGGGTTTTCTTCATTCTCACTCTGTTTCCATTCCTTGTAAAGTTATTTCAATGTTGCCCATACAAACCCCTACACAACTTCTTGGAACACAAGATCAGGTAGTATACTTCAAATTTCATATCCCTGAACACAGGTGGGATTGTTAGAGATACAGTCACTGAGTACGAGTTCTTATGGCTCAAATCTTAAACCACGTTTTGTATCTTCAGAAGTTCTGTACTTGCCTCAAGTAATAACCCTGGTTCCAAGTAGTGATTGATATGGACAAATTGTAGTCCCTGTTATATTGCGGAAAGCAACATAATGGCCATTACTGATGGCCTTGGTATTAGAAGTTCTGGATTCCATATCTTAGATACAGTCTAAACTCTGTGAGTGTGTGAGTGTGTGTGTGTGTGTTTTCAAAGCATTTCATCAGATTTTTCACTTTTGCTATGTAATTATGATTTTCCCTTTTCTTTTTTGTTTTTCTTTTTTTTTTTTTTTTGAAACGTAGTCTTGCTCTGTCACACAGGCTGAAGTGCAATGGTGCAATCTCGGCTCACTGCAACCTCTACCTACTGGGTTCAAGTGATTCTCCTGCCTCAGCCTCCCAAGTAGCTGGGATCACAGATGTGCGTCACCATACCCAGCTAATTTTTGTATTTCACAATTTTCTACAATTACTCTGTATTTGCAGTAGAAGTTACATGCCTAATCTGATCATACTCCAACATTTTCATTAAAAATATGGTTTGCTCTATTTTTATTTATTTGGGGTAAGCCAAACTTAGGTATATTACACATCTCACAGACTACCCAAACTTTAATTACTTAATTAGAATTAAACAGAGATAGCAGGTCACAAAATGACAAAAACCCATTAGAGATTTTCAGTCAATATCCTATTATTTCTGATTCGCTATTAATTTTTGTGCCAAGCTAGAGCTGGTCACCACCCATAGTATTTTCAAAGTTGCCAAATGTAGACTCCTTTGGTGTTACAAATAATTGTGCATAGCAATGCTTGAATTGCTTGCCATTTTAATGGTAGTCAATCCCCTTTAGGAATATAAACAAACTAAGGAAATGTCTTTGATTACACAACTGATCTTTAGAAAAACACATTGTTGAAAAAGCTGTCCTTTTCCTTAATGTGATATTCTTCAAAGAAAAAGTATAAAATGAATATTAGTAACAGAGTGAAAGCTCAAAATATATAAAATATTGTTTATAAAATGTTGAGTTTGCTCAAAATTGTGAAAAATGTGCCAAGAGAGCTATGGCAGTTTAAGAAAGCATCTTTAGCACAGCAAGGCATAAGAAAGTATTATACAATAAAATAAATTAGATGGGTGATGATTCGTGTAAAACAATATTTTTTGACCCAGTAAATCTACATCTCTTTTAATCTCCTACAGTTTCTTTCCAGATTCTGAGTTTCTGATATTTCTTCAGATCAACCATGATAGTTTAAAACCAAATCAACCAACAAACAGCACTTGATTGAGTCTTTTTGCTCTTCAGTGTCTGTGTTTTGAGTCCTGAACTGGAATTAAGCATATCTCATTTCAGAAGACTAATTTTGCAACAAGCTCCTTTTTTGTGCTCCAGACTCTCTCCCATAAATTAAGAGAATTGCTCATTAACAGGAAGAGAAACTTTCAAGTTATGGAATGTAGAAAGGGAAATTCAGGTTAAACTGAAGAAACAGCATTTAAATCATAATATACAGATAAAGGTTTTTAAGGCTAATTTTGGACATAGTGAGTTTGCTGCTATCCCAAGACTTCAGCCATGGGGTGGACCAGGGGTATAATATGTTTGATTATGGAGGAAATTCCAATTTAAGGTGAATCATTTTCTAAAACTTTATCTGGCATCATTTTCAACATGTTTAGAACAATTTATGTTATAATTTTATAAGCTTATATTCAAGGTAGAATATAAATAAGCATGCAATAAAACATTTTCTGTTCAGGTGTGCTAAATAGTATATTCAAGAAAATGTTATTGGTTGAAATAATCCATAAAATAAGCTTTAAACAGAAAACAAATCTTTGTAAATGGTTTACTTTTACAATTGAATGAATCATACATTAGAAATATTTTTCTTTACAGTCTGTCACTTAACAATTTGTAAATAGCCTTAAACTCAGATTCATGATACAAACATCTTTAACTGTTCTAATACCATATGAACTAATATAAAGAAAATTGTTCTTTTATTTTAATAACCCTGTAAATATTTGCTGAATCACACAGTTTTAACCTTCTTTCTTTATGAGAGAAAAAAATACCTTATCTTAAATTTAGCATTATTAAAATAAAGAGCCTTAGTCTTCTACTTTAAAAGTATAAAATATTAACTACTATAGAAAGGCATCTGGAAAACTTTATAATTCAGAGTTTTTTAAAAAATAGAGTGTATTTCCAAATTATGTCACTTTAGAATATTTTCTTCCTTCTTTAGTTAATTCTTTTTGCTTGCCTTTAGCCTTCTTTTTTAAAACTCATTCTTTTACCATTCTTCCTTCATTCCCTCCCTTCTTTTCACATTTTTTTTTTTTTTGAGTTGGAGTATTGCTCCGTTACCCAGGCTGGAGTGCAGTGATGCTATCTTGACTCACTGCAACCTCCACCTCCCAGGTTCAAGCAATTCTCCAGCCTCAGCTTCCCTAGTAGCTGGGATTACAGTGCCTGCCACCATACCTGGCTGATTTTTGTATATTTGGTAAAGGCAGAGTTTCACCATGTTGGCCAGGCTGGTCTCAAACTCCTGGCCTCCGGTGATCCACCTGCCTCAGCCTCCCAAAGTTCTGGGATTACAGACGTGAGCCACCTCACCCAGCCTTTTCACACATTTTTATTGAATGCTTCTGAATGACAGATACTGGCTCTATTCAGCGAATACAACAATAAAACTCTAGGCACGTACCTTCAGTCTATTAGGAAACTGATCATCAGACAAATACCTGCAGCAAAATGTGAATATTGTTCTGCTTAATTTTCACACTTCTTTTATATTTTTAGTCCATTAACTTTCTTTTTGACTAGGAAGGTTTATGTTGTCACCCTTGTAAATTGTAATTATGCAACACATTTCTAGCAATGAATGAAGCATTTATCATAAGTTGTATGTACTGCTTCATTATTAAACCTGAAGCAAATCCTTTTTCTTTTCCTTGATTTTCTTCCATCTTTCATGGGAAAAATAAATTAGGCTGAATCTGTGTCTTTATTGTATGCAACACATCGCATACGAATAAAAGTTTGCCACAGTAGATGGTAATAATGTGAAACTACATTTGGTTTCATTTAATAAGGGAATACCAACTTCCCATTAAAAAGCAAATCTTGTACTATTAAGGTTAAATAGGATGATATTTAAATAGAATTCTTGGAGGTTAAATTTAGAATGCAGAATATGTGCAATAGAAGACTAATCTCTGGTCCTGTTGAATTGTATCTTAAAAAATTGACACATTTGCAGTCGCTTTAAGTTTCTAAGTTGCTGTAACTTGTAGTTTGTGAATTTGTAGAGAACTGTTTCATTAAAAAACGTTTAAAAAGGCTGATAAAGAATTCAATTCAGGCATTAAAAATGAAACTGAAATGTAGTAGGCTATATTGGCATGCAAATGGTAAATAAAAAATGTGTGTTTTAAAACAGTGACTATAGTATGAGGCATATATGCATATGGTAATACATGAATGCATATTTGCCAGTTTTCAGATAAAAATCAAGTTACACGAAATGAAATGTTTAAATTGTATTGTTTTGCCTGTTGTGTAATATGAAAATTCATCTTCCACCTCTTCTATGAGAAACTTTCCTAGCATCTTTCATTATTGTCACTCTCTTTCATGTCTGCTTCTTGAAACCACTCAGTATAGATTTTAGACTCAAGTTTATTATTCCAAGTAGAAAACTGACAGCTCACATCCTGTCTTAATCTGCTGTAAACTAACTAGTGGGCAGCCATAAATACCTGCCCCACACACACCAACTTATTTTTCATGCTCATAAATGTTTAAAAACTTAAGCCAGATATAGGTGATGGGGGGATGGAGGCAGCAAACCACATTGCCATGTATGTGCCTATGCAATAGTCCTACATGATCTGCACACGTACCCCAGAACCTAAAGTACAATTATATATACATATATATATATACATACATATACATATACATATATATATACATATATATATATATATATATATAAAACTTAAGCTCAAAATTAAATCTGCTCTTTATATGTAAGTTTATAAATAGAAAAAGAATTGAAAGGTCATATACTAGGATATTAACAGCAATGAATTCTGAGTACTAATACTGTAGTGCATTCTTTTTTACTTAATTTGTTTTTCTACTATGAACCCATATTGTTTTTTGAAGAAAAGCATAACAATAACATTAAGAAGTTCAAGTACATAAAACTCAGAAAATGTCTAATAATAAAATAATAAATTGCTTAGTTTAATTAACATTGGCCAAAGACCTACTGCACTTAACGAAATTCTAATGCTGATGCAAAGTATAAAAGGATCTAAATAAAATCAATTTGCTATTTTTTACATATTGGATAGTTCACGAATTCTGCTGTGTTGACATAAGGTTATTACTCTAAGGCTTGTTACGAAAATTTGAAATATTCAGTTTTACAATGCCAATAAAGAGTAGTGATTGTTAGTACGTGTTTTCATGTAGATCACAGGGTGATTAGGATGGAAATACATTACTAAACACATGTTCACCCTAAAGTATTGTTACATTTTATAACTGATTGATATTAGGGAAAATGAAAGAAGCAGGGGCATAGAAACACCTCTTTTAAGAAAATAAACTTTAAACGGAGATATAAAATATTAAAAAGAGTTATTCCAGACTAAGGAGAAAGAGGACATTTTGGAAAGGAAAATGATACTTTCACATTTCCCTTTAAAAAGAATACTTAAAGTGGAAAATATTCTTCCATCAATAGATGTATATAAGAAACACTCAACTAAAACAGTGTGAGAAGTTCTTAAAAAGAATATACTACTCGTAATTCAGAACATCTCAATAAATTTATACAATATTCAAGAATATATATGTACTATACATCTTTGCAAGGTAGTATAATAATATAAAAATTATGTTTCTGCCTCTTTCCTAGTGTCTAATATCTGTAACTTATATGCATGTAACTCTGTTCAAAGAAGTGTGTGTGTGTGTGTGTGTGTGTGTGTGTGTGTGTGTGTACGAATATACATAGGAAGCCTTACTTGTTTATTTCTTCACTCTTCATATTAGAGGTACCAAATGCATCATTTATTTTTCATATGTGTAACAATATACAATATACAATTTAAGGCAAGGTGGAACTAGTTTCTATTGCCTCTATTTTCAAATAAGGCAAAATTATGTGACTGTAAGCAATAAATAGCTTTTTTTTTTTTTTTTTTTTACTATTAACCTTCTGTCTCACCTATGGAAAAAGTGTTTACAAATAGAAATTAGTGGGGAGGCGGCACAGAAAACACGGTGGCTCACGCCTGCAATTCCAGCACTTTGGGAGGCCAAAGTGGGTGGATTGCTTTAATTCGGGAGTTCGAGGCCAGCATGGCCAACATGGTGAAACCCCGTCTCTACTAAAAATACAAAAATTAGCATGGCTGTGGTGAGTGCCTCTAGTCCTAGCTACTTTGGAGGCTGAGGAAGAAGAATCACTTCAACCTGGGAGGCAGCGGAGGAGGTTACAGCGAGGAGAGATTGTGTCACTGCAATCCAGCCTAGGCGACAAGAACAAAACTTCATCTCAAAACAAATGAACAAACAAACAAACAAAAACAAAGCTTTTGGCTTACTTGAGGCCAGGAGTTTGAGACCAGCCTTGGAAACATAGCAAGACGCCATCTCTAAAAAATTTTAACTTAATTTTAAAAGACTAACAGGAATCTATGAGGATCCATTCAGAAAATGCAATAATCTAAACTAAATACCACCCTCTTAAAACCACTTCACAGTGAATATGTTTTGGAAGCAAGCTAAAACTAACCTATACCGACCCAAAGGAAAAAATAAATTATTCCATTCCCTTCCTTTGCTCCCAAGTTATACAGCAGCACTTCTTCACTATCTAAAGCAAACTTGTCCAACCTGCAGCCAAGGATGGCTTTGCATGCAGCCCAACACAAATTGTAAATTTCTCAAAGCATTGTAAGTTTTCTGCTGGGCACTGTGGCTCACACCTCTAATGCCAGCACTTTGGGAGACTGAGGTGGGCAGATCACTTGAGCTCAAGAGTTTGAGACTAGCCTGGCCAACATGGTAAAACCCTGTCTCTATCAAAAATACAAAAGTTAGCCTGGCGTGGTGACAGGCACCTGTAGTCCCAAGCACTCCTGAGGCTGAGGCACAAAATCTCTTGAACCTGGGAGGCAGAGGTTGGAGGTTGCAATGAGCCAAGATTGTGCCACTGCACTCCAGCCTGGACGACAAAGAGGGACTCTGTCTGAGAGAAAAAGAAAATAAAAAGAACGGAAAGAAACTAGTTGGGAGTCACCACCCTTTACTTACCCTGCATTTTCAGGAAACATGTAGAACTTAGTCTTAATTTTGCATTCACCTGAGACTACAACTTCTGGACGCAATATTATCCTAATAATATCAAGGATGGAAATAAAATAGGGAATAATTTTGTTAAAAGGCTTCTTAATGAATGATAGAACAAAAACAAGTCATCCAATTGGTTGCCTTAAAATACTGCTATTTCCCTTATTACAGAATGAGACTGTCATAGAGCAAGTAGAGTACTATTTGATTTTATTTTTAAATCATATGCTGCTCTTTTTTATGTTACTCATATGTGCTTCCCAAGTGTAGGATATGTTAACTCTTTAAAACACCAGGGAAGTATTTCCTCTACTGAAGAACTTAATTTAATAGGACACTGGGAGCTTGAAAAGCAACTTACTCAGTGGGAGAATTTGGCTTATTACATTCAGCGATGCAGCACCCAAAGGTATTGAATTTTAAATGAATCCATGAACCTAATAAATCATCCCAGCTGTCAAGTGAAATCTAATTTGTGAAAAATTTATTACCCATGATTATGATGTATTAAACATAAGGTTTAAAATCTAAGCAAATGTTATATTCCTAGTTGGATAAATACTCTAGATTGCAAGGAGTCTTTAATGCATTTTGACACAAAGCTGGCCATAGCAGTTTATATTTCTAGTGAGCATCATCTCAGACTTTGATATCCCATGCTTTTCATGTCATTCACAGTACTGAATCCATCTCTAATGGTGTCTCATGTATCTTTGTGCTTTGACCTCTAAATCCATTCATTCATCGCCCTTTGAATGCCCATATATCTCTTTAGCTTGATCCAGTGTCCTCAGTGTCATTTTGGAGGTGATAAAAGACAACACAGACTCTGAAGGAAGGCTGTGTAGTGATAAAATGCACCTTGAAATTTCTAAAATTAGCTTTGTGGTTTATGGCTGCCTTTCACTGCAGCAATACAACTCAATGAAACATTTATGTTTTTAACTTCTGCCTTGACCAAATGGGCCATTCCATGTACAAAAGCAAACATTTTCTCTATATTCATTAACTTTTATGCATGGCAAAGGATGATAAAATTCATAAAAATCTAACCCTAAAATTTTGGCCTTATCATTAAATCAAGGCCTGATATCCTTCACCAGGTGATTATTAAAATTTGTAAACAACTGATATAAAAGTTGCCAAGCATTTATTGTGCAGTACTCTATAAGACCATAGTAAATGTAATTCACATCTTTGCTACAGCAAATCATACAGCAGAGATCCATTTCTATACTTCAAACACGAAAAGATAAACTGTTCGCTATTCGTTCAATTTGTAATTATTAACAGTCTCTAGATCATTGCTTAGAACTATTAAGATGTTCAAACACATTTTAAAATATTTGTGACTACTTGTAAAATTTACTATGAGAGAAATATCAAGCTGTTTGCGAGGAAAATATACAATTCATCATTGACTTTATGAATGATAAATAAGTTTACATCACATATTTACACTATAAATGATACATAAATTAGAAGTTATATATTTATGCACATAATTTTATACTTTTGAAAGTATACATGTATATTTTCTAAAGGGTTGTCTTTCAGTTCTGTACTTTATTTATTTATTTATTTATTTATTTATTTAGAGACAGAGTCTCAGTCTGTCACCAGGCACCAGGCTGGAGTGCAGAGGTGCGATCTCGGCTCACTGCAACCTCTGCCTCCCGGGTCCAAGCAATTCTCCTGTCTCAGCCTCCCAAGTAGCTAGAAATGCAGGCACGCACCACCACGCCCAGCTAATTTTTTGTATTTTTTAGTATAGATGGGATTTTACCATGTTGGCCTGGATGCTCTCGATCTTTGACCTCGTGATCCACCTGCCTAGGCTTCCCAAAGTGCTGGGATTACAGGCGTGAGCCACCACGCCACGCCAGTTCTGTACTTTATTTAAGTGATAATTAATATTGCATTTATTTACCCGTTTACAAGCATATGCAATACATACTTTATATACCAGGCGAGTAGCAATAAAAAAATTAAAGTCTTACTAAAGTCTTTCTTAGGACCAATTCTTTTTAGGATCCAGTAGGAGGACTATAGATTTTATGTGTGTGTGTGTGTGTGTGTGTGTGTGTGTGTGTGTGTGTGTGTTTTATATATATGTTATGTATGTATATATTTACCTCTTAGTTGACAATATGTTCAATGGAAAGAAAAACATACTTAGAGACACGGGAGCTTGAAAATATGGAAATGTGGAAAGAGAGCTTTGTAAACAGCCTTCTGGTGTGGTGCGGTGTGAGCGTGGTGTGGTGAGCTTGGTGCGGTGAGAGTGTCTTCGGTCAGTTCAACGACAGCAAAGAAACTAATGCAGACAGTCTGAGGGACTTTATAGGGCTTGTTAACAACTTTATCTTTTATTGTGAGTAAAATGTGAATCCATTTAAAAATTTATGTCAAGTTCCAGTTTCTAGTGTACTATTTTTAAAGGCTAAAGAATAGGAAATATGAGGGGATAAGGGGGAATTCCATGTAATCTATCTGACGATTATGTCAGCATAGTTTGAAGGAAGAACTAATAGATTTGCTGATGAATTGGGGATAGGGTGTAACAGAAATGAGTTTGAAACTGATCAGTTTGAGTTGCTTACCAGATTTTCAGATGGAAATATTAAGGAGGCAGTGGGGTATATGAAAAGATTGTATGTGAGAATTATCTGTTTGTTGTTTCATTGAACACAATACAACGGTTTCACATTGACCTTAGTTCTTGCCATGCCCTCAGGTTAAGTTTTTGTTTTCTGTGATAAAGCCAGAAAAAATAATACCTGCTTAAATGCCAGGTAGGGCATCAGCACATTGTATCACTGTGTTCAATGCAAGCTTAGGAAAGTTTTATGGGAGAAAACCACATTTTGTGACCACTAGGGGAAGGGAACTTAAAAGGTACATGGACAAACTAGTCATTGATGACAATGTATAAACGAGAAACTCTAGTGTATTAAAGTTTAAGCTTGTTTTGCCATATATAAGAGCATTCGATGCCTTACAACCCTTTTGCATAATATTGTAAGTGGGATATTGGTTGACAATGAATTTAGTCAAATTAGTGCACAAATTTATTTTCAATATTTAAGAAAATGAAATTTAAAAATTGAGGGAATAAATGTGTACATAAAACTAAGCAGATGTATGTTTGGTGATTCGTTTCAAAAATCTCATGGTGTAAAACTCAAACAGTGAGAATGTAGTTAAATTTCGATTTGATATGCTAATGCTACCCATAGCTACTAACTGCATTGAAAATCATGCTTAACATGTCTTAAGCTTCTCCATAATTGTTTGTTCTCTGTTCTTTTTTTAAATCAACACAGATATTTATAGTGAGTGTCTCCCTATTTGCATAGGTATCTATAGAATTGAGCTTACATTATGCTAAAAACTCCACTTAAAATAACTTGTTGTTATAGACTAATAATTTATTTTATATGATCAATACTAAAAGTTATTTTTCAGTTTATATTTTTATACTAACATATTACTTATTTTAGAGCTTATAACTGCTTTCCACAGTATTCAAAAGGACTTGAGCTAATATACTATTATTCTGATGTAATTACTTCATAAATTTAGTGATATATGATATGCTTTCTTTTTTTAGATTTTTATACTGTGTATTTAAAACTAACATTTGCCTAGTTAAGAACAATGGATTAGATATCATGAACAACCATCTAAAATACAGAAAAACTTTAACAGTAAGAAGGCCTTTGTGGGGTAATAACAATTCAGTCAGTTCACCTGCTTGTCATATCAATTAAAAAACATGGATTAAAGGGATAACAATCAATTGATTAGCTCTTTACTGAATGCTAATGCTAGTTTGTTAGGCTAACATTAGCAACTGTTATCTATAAATATCTCATAAAATCCACATGTGTATTCAACATTATATTAGTTGAGTTCATATCTAACTGCATATTCAATATATAATTTTCAACAATAATAATTATAATATTGTTATCAAAAGTAAAAAGCCAGAGTGAAATGCCTTCTAAGATATTCACAAAATCACAGGCATAGTTACATTACTTTATGTAATTCAAATTAAAACGTATTTGAAATATATGTGCTTAATACAAACCCTTAAAATGTTAAAAAGGTGGACTTTAGTTAACTGCAAAAAGTGGAAACTTATTACTAAATATGTTACTTTTTTGTGATTATATATCTCATCTATTTTGTAACTTCTAAATTTCACTTGGCTTTATTTATTTCTTCTAATTTTACTGACCAACTCCAGTAGGAAAATCAGTCTTTTTGTTGCCATATATCATGATTTAAGACTAAATTAACACGTTTAACTTGCTAATATAGTTTCATGGAGATCATACTTTCTTTTAAAGGATGTAAAAACACAGTGCACCTCTAATTTGGCATGTCATGTCAAGTTATACAGGTCAGTTAAAGTGGACTGGTGAAGATCCCAGCCTAGAATGGGTTCCAGTGAGTATTGACAAGATTTTTAGGTATTTTTTAAGATTTTTAGGTATTACCATATGGGAGGAAACAAGATTTCACCTAAAGGCAACTTTTGTAAATGTTGTAAATATTTAAAGAATATTTTCTATGGGTCATGGCCTCCACGTGACGTATGCAGTGCCAAAATACACAATAATAGAAGAATAACAAAGTACAGAGGAGGAATCACCAAACACTTCCTGTATATATGAGAAAATACACACACTAATCTGCACAGACAGTAGTACTTTATTTATTGGTTAATAGGCACCAGATCTAAGTGACAGCTCACTTTGTTGCCCAACCTTTGGTTCAAAAGGAAATTGCTCAAATCATTATCAGTTTGCCTGAACAGGAACTAGAAAACATTTGCATATCTGGGCAAATATACAGCAATCACTTTTTAAAAATTTTGTAGAGATTAAAAAAATAAAATTAAATATATTAAAATATTTAAGGTAGACATTATATAAGAATTAACATTTGTATACAAATATATTATTCACTAATTCTTATGTTTTCTGTGTTCAGAGAGAAACACATTTTTTTAATCAATCAAATCAAATTTGCTATGAATGAAGCATAGGATTCTTGTAGAAGCTTAAGGGCAGATGAATGTAGTGAATTAATGGGAAACCACATTTTATTCTTTATTTATATGTAACCTACTAATATATTTCAGCTATCCTGCATAGCATATGGTCAATGAGTTGTTCTAATTTGTAAGTTAACATAGATTACATTGCTATTTGGAACTAAAAGAAAGGTAGATCAAACCATATATGGATCTCTGATATGAACTGTATGGAGCACTGTGATTGTGTTTACTTATGTAAATCTGCTACTTTTCTTAGAATACTATAAAAAGTGTGATTACTTAAAATTATGAAATATTATTTTCATTATTCTAAATCACTAAAAGAAGAAAAAAACACAAAATAGACTTTATAACTTCTCATGAAAGAAGTTGATGGTAAAGACTTCTGGTTGTCTACCAAAATATCTATTCTCCATTGCTTTTTTAGTAAGAGAAACTCAATATTCATGTGTATGTTCTGCCAACAAGTTAAATGACTGTATTTCCCAGCATTTCATGACAGTGACTATGTCCATGTAACTACGGTTATAACAAATGAGATGTAAGTTTCATTAAAGGGAGAGAGTAAACTCTTCTTATCTTTTTCTCAAGATTGACCTGGAATGCAAATGCCACGGTTAGCATGCCAGTCGCCATCTTGGCCCCTGACAGTGAAATTTACCCTGTAAAAGGCGGAAAGTGAGGAAAGGCAGAAGCTACAAAAAAACCTAATGAATTTTTGGAGCCTCTATACATATCCTAGACTGCCTTTCTCCAGATGGCTTTTATTAAAAATAATAAAAGTCTAAGCCTATAAATGCCTGGGGCTTGAAGTTTTCTGTGAAAACAGCTTAACCTAGTCCTAAATGATAGCATCAAATGTTTAGTTTAGTCACATCCAAGTAGCAAGTGAATCTAAAATGTGTGGAGCCAGGTGTGGTGGTTCACACCTGTAATTCTAGCACTTTGGGAGGCCAAGGCAGGAGGATTGCTTGATCCTGGGAGTTTAAGACCAGCCTGGGAAATATAGTGAGACCTCATCTCTACAAAAAAACTTTAAAAAAATTGCCAGGTGTGGTGGTACATGCTTGTAGTCCCAGCTACTCAGGAGGCTGAGGCAGAAGGATTGCTTGAGCCTGGGAAGTGGAGGTTTCAGTGAGTTGACATCCACCACTGCACTCTAGCCTGGGCAATAGACCAACACCCTGTCTCAAGAAAATAAATATATTGAATGTAGAAAACCCTATCATACTAGGATTTCAAATATACATGACTTTTAAATTAAGCTAAAATATTGATATTGATTTAAAATTTTGCATAGAAGGTAGAAGTAGTTTAATAAAGTTGGAAAATTCTCAAAACAGTTTATAGCGATGAAAGCCATTATGCCAATCAGGAATTTCCTACCACCCTATTCACTGCTCAGTACATAGTCAGCAGCAGTAACAGTCACCAAACAAGTGAGCCTTTCTTACTGAGAAAAAATATGTGATAATAGTTTACCACCTTCAGGCCCAAGCATTTTTCTGATCAACTCTCTCTATAGACAAAATTAGAAACGCTTCTTTCTGATGATTCATGAATTTGTGACATGTGACATAGTATAGTAGAATTATTTATTCTACTATAAAAAAAGAATATAGATATACAGCTTTGAAAGTGAAGAAGGGGTCTTTGATACTATATCCATTTTATCAGATTCTGTAGGAAAGATGCTTAGACAGCTGCAGTTTCAAGGTTATGTAACTTATTTAACCAACAGAGTTTCACTGAGCTCGTTCATGTTAAACAGGCAATAGCCACTTGAAAAATTTGGTAAGAAAAGAGCATCAGTTGCTCACTTATATCTTGTTCTCCTCTCCTTCTGCGAAGACAAGAGCATAGCATTTTCTTATGCCTTGCAGTTGAGTGGGGGCCATGTTGCTAATTCTCACTGATGAGCCGTGTCTGGCAGGGATGTGTTTCACAGAGGGACTAAAGAATAAAGTATAGTGAAAGACCATCCAAATTTCTCTACTTGCACTGTGATAACTGCAGAACACTTATTTTGCTGTGATGATACAGCTGCCAAATCAGGGCAGCAGGGATCATTAAGTCATTGGTTGCAGGACAGTTGGCCCGGAGAGTCAATATTAAACTTCTTAGTATTAAATATATATTATATCATATGATATCATATGAAGCTACTGAGATTTGGGGTAGTTTTTAAAATAACTTAAAAAATATCTACAGGTACAAGCCTCAAACTAGAAATATTATTCATTTTCTTTCCAAATCCTCATACCTCTTAATCGTCTTACACCATGTATATCTAAGGCAATCTCACACACACACACACACACACACAGAGGTTTTGTTTGTTTGTTTGTTTGTTTGTTTTGTTTTGTTTTTTTGAGGCAGAGCTTCACTCTTGTTACCCAGGCTGGAGTGCAATGGTGTGATCTCGGCTCACCACAACCTCCGCCTCCTGGGTTCAGGCAATTCTCCTGCCTCAACCTCCTGAGTAGCTGGGATTACAGGCACGCACCACCATGCCCAGCTAATTTTTTGTATTTTTAGTAGAGACAGGATTTCACCATGTTGACCAGGATGGTCTCGATGTCTTGACCTCGTGATCCACCCGCCTCGGCCTCCCAAAGGAGAGGCATTTTTAAAGTTGTTGTTACGCAGAGATAGGAGGTAGAGTAATGTTTTGATCACCACAAATGTGATGTGTTCTTATAAATAAGGTTTAAATGCTACAGATTTAGAACTAACTTTTTAAATAATTAAATTATATTTATTGATTTCTTTTGCATTGTCCTTGACATTTTCTTAACTTTTAGTTTAGGTTCAGGAATACACGTGCAGTTCCACTACACGGATAAATTGTATGTCATGGAGGTTTGGTTTACAAATGATTTTGTCACCCAGTCATTAGCATAATACCCCTACAGTGGTTTTTGACCCTCACCTTCTCCCACCCTCTCTGCTCCAGTGGGCCCTGGTGTCCATAGTCCAACTTTATGTCCATCTGTACACAATGTTTAGCTCCCACGAGATGTGGTATTTTGTTTTCTGTTCTTGTGTTAATTCTCTTAGATTTCATTTTAATAATGCTTTAGACAGAAAACCTGAGAGTTATTTGCAATGACTATATTCCCATTTGTTAAGCCCATTGTTGAAGTTTTTCAAAGGAACATAAATAAATAATAGATTAGCAGTTCTCTGCTCGGGCGGACCGTGATAGCAGAATCCCACAGCCTGAGTAATGTAAACAACAGAAATGTATTACTTTGTGGTTCTGGAGACTGGAAATCCAAGATCAAGGTGCCGTCACAGTCGATTTCTGGTGAGGCCTCCCTCCTTGGGTGCCTTTTTTCCTGTGTCCTCACATGACCTTTTTTCCATGTGCAAAAGGAAAGAGCTAGAGATGTCCAATGTTTCTTCCTCTTCTTATAGAGACACCAGTTCTTTCCTATCAGGGCCCCACCTTTATGACCGAATTATTTCCCTAAAGACCCTATCTCCAAATATAGCCAAAATAAGCATTAGGGCTTAAACATATAAATTTTGGGAGCGCACAATTCCATCCATAACAGCAGTATTATGCTATTAGAATTCGCTCCTTTAGGAGATTAAAATATATGAAAGGTGGGCGAGGAACATCTCCGTTTAACACGCAAACAAAAGAAGCCAAATTTTTCAGTCACTGTTTTCAACCAAAAGGACTTCCTGTTAGATTTTTGTCAAGTAGGCTGTGACTATCCCTTAGGATAATATGCATTCATCTTAAGTGTCCTGCTTTTACCTTCTGCTTCTACTCCTTTAATACCAATTAATTTTCCTTTGGAAATCCTCCTGAAGGACTAAAGACCTTGAAGACAAAAGACTAAGTAGATTTTCTTTTCTTTTTCTTTCTTTCTTTCTTTTTTTTTTTTCTTTCTTTTCTTTTAATATGGAACCTCGCTCTGTTGCCCAGGCTGGAGTGCAGGGACACGATCTTGGCTCACCGCAAACTCCACCTCCTGATTCAAACCATTCTCCTGTCTCAGCCTCCCGAGTAGCTGAGATTACAGGCTCCCACCACCGTGTCCAGCTAATTTTTGTATTTTTCATTGAAACGAGGTTTCACTGTGTTAACCAGGCTGGCCTCAAACTTCTGACCTCAAGTGCTCCTCCCACCTCAGTCTCACAAAGTGCTGGGATTATAGGTATGAGCGCTCCTGGCCCTAAGTAGGTTTCTACTGGAAGATTTTGTAATGGTTAAGAAATGTATAATGATTACTATACTTCGAATGCATATCTGTAATCAAGATTATGTCCTTGTCTATCCTCATTATGAGTTATTCTCAGCTATATTGTCCAACGTAACTTAAAGATCTTCAATGAAATCAAATGCCAACGTTGACATAGTTCAATAATAAAAGGTCAGCATTCATGTATTCTGAATTTAATTTAAAATTCCTTACTATCATAAAATGCCTAAATAGAAATTAAATATTAAATTCACCTTCAGAATTCTCCATCACCTCACTGTATTTCATTGGGGGAAACACCCTCATAAGCTGACTTTACTGTTGATGCTTCTGGGTCAGGTGAAGACCCATGCCAGGGCATTATGATCCTCCAAATAAGGCTCTCCTCACATTTGAATGCTCCATACCTTAAATAGTAGTGTATTCCACTGCATTTTCTTTGCTGTAGCTTTCCATTCATTTGCTCACTTGTTCTGTCATTGTTCCTCCCCTACCTTCTACCACCCCTCTTATCTTTGGAAAAGGCTCAGCCCAGGTAGTATCATTTAACCTGCTTAAGTCAGCTCCTACCGTCCTCTCACACATGTGAATTGGGCTGAAATTATTTGCTTAATTACAATGCTTCCCCCCACCCCATTGCACTTTCCCTTTTCTCTTTGGCCTGAACATTGATCTACTTAAATATTCCTTAATCAGTGATTTCTGGGTTTGCAGAATTATCCACTGTTGAAACAAACAAATTGATCCACATTTTCCTGAATAGCATAAACCAAGTCGGTAGGTATTCTCCCAGCAAACCAACTTCCTAACCACACTGGGACAGCATTTGCTACCATCCCATCCAGATTCCCTTTAATAAGTAGCTAAATTATTCCCATATGCCACATAATAATAGCTACTGTAGATACAGATGTGGACACACACAACCACATATATACATTTGTGAGCCCAGGCAAATAAAGCAACATACACATGCACACACACACATACACACACACACACACACACACACACACACACACAAAGAATAATAATGACTAAATAATTTATATAATTAAATGTCTGAATCATTTCTATATGCTTATCAGAGCACACTCTGCCTGTTTTATTTTGCCTGGAAGAAACAGAATATCTGCAATCTAATGATTTGACAAGAATATTTACCTTAAATCATTGTTTCTCAATAACTTTAAAAATCCTGTTTGTGACAAATGGTAATTGTGGGAGTAGTGTTGTGAGACTGAGAAAAATCTTAGAATTTAATCAGAGCAGAAGAAAACATAGCCAAGAGTGCCTGCTGTTCCCTACTACTGCTTCTATCTGCAAGGGACGGTTGAGGAGGGTAGAATTGTTGTTTTGCTTTTATCTGTTGGATACGAAGGAGATTGTCAAGGCCAGGTGTGAGAAGGAGCGGCTCAAGAAGTGAGTGCTCTAGAAGTGAGAAAATGAATAGAAAAAGAAAAGAATGTAGTTACAGAAGTAAGGTATACATTATAATTTAGATGATTTTTAGTGTCATTAAGAGAT
The DNA here is from genome assembly GCF_001604975.1 of Cebus imitator. NCBI lineage: Eukaryota > Metazoa > Chordata > Mammalia > Primates > Cebidae > Cebus > Cebus imitator. The sequence goes on along the minus strand of NW_016107350.1, from coordinate 2,716,625 downwards.
GCAAGTAACAACTGTAATTATTATTGCTTAACTAGATTCTTTCAATGAAAGTTTATATGATGTTCACTTTGCAGCCTACCATCTAAGGCTTTGAGCCTATGGTGCACCTTATGAATGATCCATTGTACCTTTGATAAAATTATCATCCTAGACTTGAGTGAGAGATTAAATTTCGCCATAACCGTATGCTAATTGGATTCAAATATTAAAGAAGTGACAGCAATTACACATGAGGTTATTGATATCTTTGAAATCAATTACAAAGTCAGCATGGTATTATAGCAATACACTGATGTAGAAACTTTGGAGAGAGATTATGCACTTTATAACTGATATTACAAGTAGAGAATCAGACTTTGTGGTCTCATAGGGGGTCAATAAATTAGGAAGTCTGAAAACAATCAGAACTTTTAAAATTAGAAATGTATATTCAACTAAGTTTTCATAGGCTTTCCCTGCTAATCTAAGTTTTTTGGTTTGGTTTGGTTTGGTTTGTATTAAGTGTCTATGCCTTTGTCTATCATTATAAGATCTATAAGGTAGACATATGGTTAGAATATAGGTCCCATCTGACCAAATTCCATAAAGATACTAACATTTTTTGCTTTCCAGAGGCTAGAAAATATTTTATTTGTCTATCACTGTGGACATAATCAATCACTTTGGTGATTCATCACCATACTCACATAATTACTTTGTTTGGAGGAATGTGTTACAGTTACTGACTAGCTAACTGGGACTTAAGCCTGAGAGAAATAGTTCTTCAAAGAAACCTCGTACCTTAGTTATTACCAGGGGAAGGTGTAATTAGCAAATAGCAGCTGTCTTCAAAAATGACAGAAATACTCAAGGCTGCTGTCCTGTGCAGTAGATGGAGACTAGGTTTTTTTGGAAATAAGTTTTCTGGTGAGGCTTTTAATTATACTGATTTCAGAAGCTTGATATGGGTAAGGACTGATTATTACTGGCATCTTGAAAAATGTATAGGCAAGCAAACATCAGGGATAGAGATAAAGAACATTATCATAGTTATAGTAAGTTACAGAAATGCATCAGAGTATGGCATCTTCATCAAGTGGGATGAGTAGAGCCAGTTGGAAAGTCTTGTAGGAACTATCACTAAGGATGCTTGTGATATGTGCAAGGGAGTTAAGGTAGATGATAAAACTGTGAGAGATAAAGGCCAACCAACCATTTCTAGAATAATTTAGTTCAGCATGGACCCGGAAGGAAAGGAAACTTTAAAAAGTAGAACTGAGTGCTACAGATCACATTTATTTTCATTTTCTTCAAGAGATTTAAATATTTTTTGCTTATACTTTGGTTTCTGGATTGACATTTATATGAATGTAACACAATGCTGATAAGGAACTACATGTTTCTTACAGAATATGTGATTGATTCATTCATTAGATGCTCAAAATATGTACTTGAGTTAATTCAGATACTCAGAGAACTATCAATTTTAACCACATTAGTTGGTCTAGAATTGTTTTTATTGAACTAAAATTAGTTTAACATCATGTTCCAAATTTGAAGAGCTTTAAAAGATCTAGTTCCAGGATGCCTGTATTATGAAATGGTGGTGATCTTATTGATCACTAAGTTGCACCATTTTATTTTTATGAGGATTTATGGGAAGTTATTTTCAGTGACTCTGTAATAGGAGTTACTGTATCTCTTCCTTATCCAAAATGGTTTTTGTATTATGAACACTGGGAATCATGTCCCTAATTTTCTCCCATTTTCTGTGAGCAACCTGAAACCCCAGAGTCAAATTAGTGATGGTCACGTCTGATACATATACGACTTTCTCTAACATAAGCTACATAATACTAAAAATCATTATTACCATTTTTATTATCACTGTAATAAAGAGTATGTCTGTCTGGTCCTAGGTTTTGTTTGTTTGTTTGTTTGTTTTTGATAGACTATTAATTACTGGCTCAATTTCAGAACTTGTTATTGGTCTATTCAGGGAATTGACTTTTTCCTGGTTTAGTTTTGGGGAGCTGTATGTATGTATCCATGAATTTTTCCATTCTTCTAGATTTTCATTTTCTTTCTTTCTCTCTCTCTCTCTCTCTCTCTCTTTCTTTCTTTCTCCTTTCTTTTCTTTCTTTCTTTCTCTTTCTTTCTTTTTCTTTCTCTCTTTGATTTTTTCTTTTATTTTTTTGAGACAGAGTCTTACTCTGTTTCCCATGCAGGAGCACAGTGGTGCAATCTCATCTCACTGCAACCTCTGCCACCTGGGTTCAAGTGATTCTCTTGCCTCAGCCTTCAGAGTAGCTGGGATTACAGATGCCCACCAGGACAACTGGCTAATTTTTTTGTTGTTGTATTTTCAGTAGAGACAGGATTTGGCCATCTTGGCCAGGCTGGTCTTGAACTTCTGACCACATGATCTACTCGCCTTGACCCCCTGCAGTGCTGGGATTACAGGTGTGAGCACTGTGCCCGGCCCATGTCTTCTAGATTTTATAGTTTATTTGTTTAGAGGTGTTTATAGTATTCTCTGATGACGGTTTGCATTTCTGTGCAATTGGTGATCATATCCCCTTTATCATTTTTTATTGTGTCTATTTGATTCTTCTCTCTTTTCTTCTTTATTATTCTAGCTAGTGGCCTATCTACTTCCTTAATCTTTTCAAGAACATTGTGAAAGACAGTGTGGTGATTCCACAAGGAACTAGAATCAGAAATATAATTTGACCCAGCAATCCCATTACTGGGTATACACCCAAAGTATTATAAATCATTCTACCATAAAGGCACATGCACACATATGTTTATTGCAGCACTGTTTACAATAGCAGAGAGTTGGAAACAACCTAAATGCTCATCAATGATAGACTGGATAAAGAAAATGTGGCACATATACACTATGGAATACTATGCAGCCATAAAAAAGAATGAGTTCATGTCCTTTGCAAGGACATTGATGAAGCTGAAAACCGTCATCCTCAGAAAACTAACCCAACAACAGAAAACCAAATACCAGCTGTTCGCACTCATAAGTGGGATTTGAACACTGAGAACACATGGACACAGGGAGGGGAACATCACACACTGGGGCTTGTTAGGAGGTGGAAGGGTAGGGAAGGGAAAGCATTAGGACAAATACGTAATACTTGCATGGCTTAAAACCTAGATTACAAGTTGATACGTGCAGCAAACCACCATGGCACATGTATACCTATGTAACAAACCTGCACATTCAGCACATGTATCCTAGAACATAAAGTAAAATAAATAATAATAACAATAATAGAGTACAAAAAAGAGTGATGATGGCAGTATTAGTTGGACTAGTAGCAATCGACATTAATAAATCACTTAGTATGCTGGGCCCAGTGGCTTTTACCTGTAATCCTAGCACTTTGGGAGACTGAGGCAGGAGAATTTCTTGAAGCCTGGAGTTCAAGACCATCCTGAGCAACATAGCAAGACCCCGTCTCTTAAAAAATGTCACCTACTACATATTAAGCTGCTATTTTATTTTTAATTTTCTCTCTAAGTATAGATTGCTTGATCATATCACTAACAGACCTTATGATTTTATTGTGTCAGTAGCTTATAAGTAATGGGAAAATGTCTGAAAGGAAAAGCAAAAGAAATTAGAAGGGCATTTTATTGTTCTCAAATATGAATAGTGGTATTTAAAAAAAAAAAATCATCTTTATGTAATCAAGAAAAACAATTTTTTTTTCTATAGGTAGGCACTATTATTATTTCTCTTATGATGACTAATGGTTAATCATTGCAAAGGTAAATTCTAACTGAAGATTTTATAAACCACTGCTTATATGTTTATTTAAAAAAAAAACTATAAGATCATTAAAGGCAGTTGATTTTTGTCTCCACAGTGAATATCACTGTGCAAATAAGGGGCTGGTCATTTTTTGATAAGAAAATAAATGGATCTTGACATTTTTTAAGGCATCAGTAGGAATTGCTAAATGAGAGAGCAAAAAGTCATCTAAAATGAAACTGTATTCACAAGGTTAGATTACTGATTAAATGGGGTGATGAAAAAAACCAAGAACAAAAATCTGTTTTCTCCAAATGAAGGCTCCAGAGTCCATAAGAAAGCATGATCTTATTAATTCAAATGAAGTCCCTTTTAGGCAGAAATAATTTCAATTGAAAATGTTCAGAAATGTTTTATTTAACTGCCTCCAGTAGAGTTCTTTTGATCAAAACCTGAAGTGCCTGAAGTCCTCAGCAGTTATTTTGGCTATCCTGGTGCCACAGAGGTCACACGGTAACATTGTAGACCCCCATCATATACTCCTGTCTCTTGCCATAAACATCTCACTTGTAGTGGAAGAAGGTAATTAAAATATTTCTACAGTGAGGATATAGGTGCTTAGAGAAGAGGTCTGAGGTACACAAATGAAGGATTTATAAACTAAATTTGTCTACTGTGCTGCAGCAAAAGAGACAGCATCTCCAGTTTACAATCGTGTTTTTCATTTAGACGTGTTATGCATGATCAGAAACAGCAACAGCTATTTCCTTTGTACAAGCCCTATCACTTATAAATCATGACACTACCATAGCTGCATTAATTTGAAGGATTCAATATATAACAGTATCACAAAACTGCTTAAGTTTTTTCTGATACCCCAAAGAAACAGAAGAAAACAAACTAGTATTTTCTGTATTTTCATATAAAAATTATATGGTGATGCAGAAGGGGGAACGCATATTTAGACAGCAATTCATTTTAAAAGCTATCATAATTGAAAAGTGATAATTGACGAACAAAGGATGAAAAGATGCATAAGAAAAGCTGACATCTTGAATTAAGTGAAATACATTGTAAAATGAATAAAACAACATTTAAAATACTTTTATTTGAAGAACATTAATTTGGAAGAAATGTTTTATGTTATACAAGTGGTACTGCCAGTCATCAACCCGTCATCTCTCCTTCCCCTCATTCATTTAATCATTCATACCAGGAGGACTTACTTCAGGCTTGCTTTATGTTCCGCCTGCCTGAATAAACCCAGCCATCATTTCTAGTTTTTAATCATTTCTGTTTTTCTGAAAATATTATCCACTGCACCATTCTTTCAAAAATTTCATCATAGGGCATTGTGTTGTTATAATACACTGTCCTAAGAGATTCTCCAGTATTTAATATATCCTGTATTTCCTCAACTAAGAAAAACTGATCACTTTTCAACATTATTTGAATAAACAAAAACATATTAAATTGTACAATTTTTATTTTGAACTTTTACACATATGTTCCTAATGAAGATTAAGCTGAATTATCATTTGTTGCATTAATTGGATTGACCTTTGATCATGTAGTTATTCAAGATTATTAAGTAAAATGGAAAACATTTTACTTTTTTAGTCTGTCCCCTTTAATTGTGTATAATAATATGATGTGATAGTTAGTACTGTCAACTTGATTGGATTTAAGGCTGTCAAGTATTGGTCTTGGGTGTGCCTGTGAGGATGTTATCAAAAAAGATTAACATTTGAGTCAGTGGGCTGGGAAAGGCAGTCCCACCCTTAATCTGGGTGGGCATCATGTAATCAGCTGCCAGGTGGGCTAGAATATAAAGCAGACAGAGCAAGGTGGAAGGATCTGACTTGCTGAGTCGTCTGGACTTCATCTTGTTCCTACGCTGGATGCATCATGCCCTCGAACCTCGGACTCCAGGTTCTTCAGTTTTGGACATGAACTGACTCTCCTTGCACCTTAGCTTGAAGACGGCCTATTGTGGGACCTTGTGTTCATGTAAGTAAATACTTAGGAAACTCCCCTTCACGTATATATCCATCCTATTAGCTCTGTCCCTCTAGAGAACCCTGACTAACAAATCTGATTTGATATATATGTAAAGATTTCAGCTCCAGCCTCTAGAGGTCTTAGGCCCTGATGATACTTCTAACGTTACTATTTCACTTTCAGATTTTTTCCCATAGATAATGGCCTCCATTCATTGCCTAGGAAAGTTTACATTTTCTTAAATGGTTTTCCATTTTATCTATATTTTAATAACATTTATATAAAATATTACTATTCATTGTTATTTTTGAAATCTACAAACTTGTGTTTATGTTGTCAATCTGCTTTTTTTTTTTTTTTTTTTTTTTTTTTTTTTTTTTTTTTTTTTTTTTTTTTTTTTTTTTNTTTACAGGGTTTCAATCTGACACTCAGGCTGAGTGCAGTGGCGCAATCTGGGCTCACTGTAACCTCTCCCTCTGAGACTAAAACTACCCTTGATTTTCCTAAGTAGCTGAGACCACAGGCACATGTCACCATGCCCCCCTAATTTTTTTGCATTTTTGGTAGAGACGGAGTTTCACCATGTTTCCAAGGGTGGTCTTGAACTCCTGGACTTAGGCAAACCATGCGCCTTGGCCTCTGAAAGTGCTAGGATTACAGGCATGAGCCACCACACCCAGCTGCAGTGTACACTTTTATGTTTCAGATTTCTCTTTTTTATTGGAGAAAAATGTTTAAATATTATGCTTTTATACTCATTATACTTATTATTAATTTGTTCTTGCTATTCAGTTTCCTATAATTATTTCATAATTATTATTTTATCGGTGTGTACTGAATCTTCTGGGATTATTTAACTGTTTTTCTGCTTAGAACTATCTTATTTCAAATAGGAGTATAGTGGATTTCAGTCTAATTCTTTTTCTCTTCATTTTATAAATTTACTTTATAGAGCTCAACAATTAAAAAATATATAAGTACATACTTATATACAAAATCCATACATACATTAATAGTGTCCACATATATATGGTGTGTTTTGTGAAAATACAAAAGAAAATAGTTTATACAACCCTAGGAAATAGAAAACAAGGAAAGACTTGCTTTACCAGATATCAAGACATATTTTAACATTACAAAAAATTAAAACAATGTGATATTGATTTGAAGAGAAACAAAAACACCATAATAATTAAAGAGTCCAGAAATGGATATATGTATAATATATCCATATATAAATAAATCAAAAGGATGGCATTTCAAAACAGGGAAAATTACACTTTGTGTAAATAGATCATATTTTGACAGCTAGCTAGGTATAGGGAGAAAAAAAGAAGGAAACTGAATTTACCTTATCTAATTCATACATATAAATACACACATATATTACTCTAACTATATTGAAAGGCAAGATAAATAAGTTTTTAGAAATAGTATGGAAGAATATATGTGACTTTGGTAGGAAAATATTTTGTAATGAAATATAAACACAAAATACAGAGAAAAAGAATTAGACTATATTATAAATAAGAACTTAGATTTTCCGAATATACAGAGGAATAGAACTGGATTACTTCAAATGTCAACATAGAGTGTTATCAAGAGTCTATAATGAATATCTAAAGTCAATAATAAAATGAAGGCTAACCGTGTATCTAGACCAAAGACTCAAATAGGCACTTCACAAAAAGGGATTGTTAAATATAGACCTTGAAGAATAGAACATTTTTCAATCTGGCCTTCCTGTGACCTTAACCCTCATACTTTTTCCTCACCATTCCACTTGTTAAAGCTAAAATTGCGTACACAATATGTCCAAATTTTTTATAAGGATGGCATTATCCTGATAACAAAGTTAGACAAGGATATTATCAGAAATAGATAGAAAAAATCCCTGATAAACACAGATACAAACATCCTCAACAAAATAATTCAACTGCGCACTGAAAGGATCACGCACCATGACTGAGTGGGGTTTATCCGAGGGATGCAAGGATGGCGTAACAGGAAACCTACAAATGTGAGACATCAAAAAACAGAAAAAAGAAAAACGATTCTCTTCCCAGTCATCATCTCCATAAAGAATCTCTTTTCTCTCATCTCTCAATTCAGTTTTATCCCCACTGTTTATTACAAATGCTAAAAAGTGTGTGGCGTGATAAAGACAAAGTTACTTATTTTTCAGTAGTACAACTTTTTCTTAATTCTTTTATTTTTTGGTTTTTCAATGGGGATTCTGTAAGGGGGAATTTGATCATTGATTTTGTATAACTAGCTTATGCAGAAAACAGTTACTTAGTCATTCAATAAATATTTATCAGGCACCATTATGTGCTGATAAAATAAGTGGAAATGCCTTGAGGAAAATGCTAAATGACTAGAGAACACTTCTAGGCAGCTTTGCATATTCACAACATATTGTACTTACCAGGCTTCCCTGTCCCTTTTTATTTTATCTTCTTCCATGCAGGCAGATGTTCCTTTGGCTCTTATTTTATTTCCCAAATGAAAAATATAAAAGATGTATCTGCTTTTCTACCATGTGATATTCCTGAAGAATATATGTCTTAATAGGGCCCTGGATCATATATCGGAACTGAAACAGCAGCGTGCTTATATATGGGGCGACATTGAATTTTAAAGTCTGGTTGGCCCTCAACCAAAAAAAAAAAAACCAGAAAAGATAGACTTGATACATGCATACTTCTCTGGTGGCAACTGTTATTGGCATGTATACATGGTTTAAGTTGACGGGTTGCACCTTGTTTAAGCAGTTACAAAGAGCGACTTGCCTACAAGATTTTTAAAAAGTCAAGAAAAATATATATAGCTTCAAATATCTAGAAAGAGAATATTATGTATCCTCACATTTTCTCTACCCTTCCCTTGACCCACTATTCTTATTTCTCAAAACTGTAAACAAACATCAGATTCTTTAATAAATTCTTATCTCCAGGGGAGATACCACGATGATGAAGGTGGTTTTCCCAGGGCGAGGCTTATCCATTGCACTCCGCATGTGTTGACCCCTGTGATTTCCCCAAATGTGGGAAACTCGACTGAATAATTGGTGGTAGTGGGGGACTGCATTCACGCTTTCCCCTGGTTTAAATAAAAAAAATACATAAATAAAAAATAAATTATTATCTCCAAAGCCCTCTGCCTCAGGGTTTGCTTTGTGGATGATCCAAGCTACAATTCCCAACATTAGAGCAAGAAAACTAAATTATTCAAATCTAGATGAGTGGGGATTTTCTGAAACAGTTACCTGCTGGAGTCATTATGATGAAATACTGCTTTGGGTATCTAACTCTTAACTTGACTGTTTCCTGAGGTTAATCTCCCCATTCAGATGTACTAAGTTGATTTTATTTAAAGCTTCCTTTTCTTTTATATTCACTGCAAATATTGAGGTAACTTAATATTCAAAGTTTGAGCAGTGATTTCAACAGATTAGGACAGCTCTGTTATATTTTTAGTGAAGCATATACGAGACACATTAAATAGTGAATGTTGCCTCCCTTCACTAAGAGTTTGTAGCAGCATCTAATAAAGCATATTAAATTATATAAAGTACATTGTTAAATAGTGTCACTTGGGTGCAAATTAATAAGAACACGATTAACACATATAAGTCTGCAAAGTAAAAATATTCCATTGAAGAGTTAACATTTTAATCTTTTAATTCAGAAGATAATCTAATGTGAAAAGAAGCTATGAAAATTCCTAAACATTTTGAGATTAAAGCAGTTTTTCCGGATCAACATAGAGATATTATGCCATAACCATATGTGAAATTAAAACACTTTTAAAACTTTGATGAATTTAACTGAGTGAAGATATTTAAACATGTCATCGATACCCTGAATTTTTATTTGAATTTGTTATTAACGATATGAAATTATAAGATTGATTCTCAGGAAGCCCCATCACCAGGGGAAGGGGAGTAGTATCACACTGAAGGAACACCCCTTTGGACAAAGGGATCTGATTAGCAGCCATTGGGCCCCAGATTTTCCCTCTGAATAGACTACCCAAATGAGAGGGAACCAGGAGAACAATTCTGGTAATATGACAAAACAAGGTTATTCAAAAAGCAAACAAAAACATAATGTGGGGGAAAGGACATCCTATTATACAAATGGTGCTGGGATAATTGGCAAGTCAGATGTAGAAGAAAGAAACTGGATCCTCATTTCTCACAATATAAAATAATCAATTCAAGATGAATCAAAGACTTAAATCTAAGACCTGAAACCATAAGAACTCTAGAAGACAACGTTGGAAAAACCCATCTATACTTTGGCTTAGGCAAGACTTCATGACCAAGAACCCAAAAGCAGTTGCAACAAAAACAAAGATAAGTAGATGGGACTTAATTAAAGTAAAAAGCTTCTGCACAGCAAAAGAAATAATCAGCAGCGTAAACAGACAAGCCACAGAATAGGAAGAAATATTTTCAAAATACGCATCTGACATGGAACTAATATCCAGAACCTACAAGGAACTCAAACAAATTAGCAAGAAAAGAAAACATTTTCTTTAAAAAGGGGGCTAAAGACATAAGTAGACAGTTCTGAAAAGAAGATATACAAATGGCCAACAGCATATGGAAAAATGATCAACTTCACTAATGATCAGGGAAATGTAAACCAAAAACCACAAAGTGATACCACCTTACTCCTGCAAGAACGGCCATAATTAAATATATATATATATATATATATATATATATATACACATATATATACATACACACACATACACACACACATTGGTGGGGATGTGAAAAGGGAACACTTTTACACTGCTGGTGAGGATGTAAACTAGTATAACCACTATGGAGTTATACTAGTGTGGAGATTCCTTAAGGAACTAAAAGTAGATTTACCATTTGAACCAGCAGTTCCATTACTGGATATTTACCCAGAGGAAAAGAAGTCATTATTTGAAAAAGATACTTCCTGGCACCTGTTTATAATGGCACAATTTGCAATTGCAAAAATATGGAACAAGCCCAAATGTCCATCAATCAATGAGTGGATAATGAAAATATGGTATATATATATATATATGTGTGTGTGTGTATATATATATATGTGTGTATATATATATGTGTGTATATATATATGTGTGTGTATATATATATGCATACCAATATATATCACATATAGATATACAAACTGTGAAATACTACTCAGCCATAAAAAGGAATGAAATCATGGTTTCATTGAAAGCAACCTGGATGGAGTTGGAGATCATTATTCTAAGTGAAGTACCTCAGGAATAGAAAACCAAACATTGTATGTTCTCACTTATAAATGGGAGCTAAGCTATGAGGAAGCAAATGCATAAGACTCTGGTGACTTGCGGGGAAGGGCAGGAGGGTAGGTGAGGGATAAAAGAGTACACATTAGGCCAGGTGCTGTGGCTCATGCCTATAATCCCAGCACTTTGGGAAGCTGAGGCGGGTGGATCACGAGGTCAGGAGTTCAAGACAAGCCTGACCAATATAGTGAAACTCCATCTCTACTAAAAATACAGAAATTAGCCAGTCATGGTGGCAGGCGCCTGTAGTCTCAGCTGCTTGGGAGGCTGAGGAAGGAGAATTGCTTGAACCCTGGAGGCAGAGATTGCAGCGAGCTGAGATCATGCCACTGCTCTCCAGCCTGGGAGACACAGCAAGCCTCTGTCTGAAAAAAAAAAAGACTACACATTGGGTACAGTGTACACTGCTCAGGTGATAAGCACACCAGAAAATGGCCACTAAAGAACTTATTCATGTAACCAAACACCACCCGTTCCCTCAAAAACTATTGAAATAAAAATAATTTCATAATATATTAAGCTGTTGTCTCTTTTCACATAAAATGTTTTCATTCAATCTCAGACCTTAAGTGTCAATTTTTGCTAAAACATATATAGGAATTTAAGAATAATATTTTTAAGTGTACTGTTAATTCTTCTCATTATCAAAAAATTTAATTTATTGAAGACACATTTTATACATATTCCTAAATAAAAACAATATTCCTTTTTCTCTTTTAAGGTGGAGTTTTGCTCTTAGTGTCCAGGCTGGAGTACAGTGGCGCAATCTTGGTTCACGGCAACCTCTGCCTCCTGGGTTCAAGCGATTCTCCTGTTTCCGCCTCCCCAGTAGCTGGGATTACAGGCATACATCACAATGCCCAGCTAATTTTGTATTTTTGATAGAGATGGAATTTCTCCATATTGGTCAGGCTGGTCTCAAACTCCTGACCTCAGGTGGTCCGCCCACCTTGGCCTCCCAAAGTGCTGAGATTACAGGCGTGAGCCACCCCAGCTGGCCAACAATATTTATTTTTATCAAACGTTGATGATCTCTAAATTCCAGGTCTCAAGCCATTTGCTTACCTGTCCTGGTTGATTTTATATTCTATAATAGTCTACAGATTTCAAATTGCATCTCTAAACTTATGTATCCTGAACACGTTTCTATCCACCCCCCTTAAACACACACACATTCATTCATTCACATATAGTAGGTTATTTGATTTTCCATCAGACTGTATTATATATATCCCAATAATCATCCTTAAGGTATATTATGTTGCTTTTTACAAACCAAAGAATCCTTCAGTAATGTTCTATAACAGTCTATAGCATAACCTAAAACAATCCTAGACTTCTCTGTGAAGCAGGCAGCTTTAACAGTTTCATAGCAACTTCCTTATACATTATACCAGGCTAATTTTTTTTTTTTTTTTTCAAGTTAGAGTCTCGCTCTGTTGCTCAAGCTGGAATGTAGTGGTGCAGTCTCTGCTCACTGCAACCTCCACCTCCCGGGTTTAAGTGATTCTCTTGCCTCAGCCTCCCAAGTAGCTGGGACTACCTGCACACGCCACCATGCACGGCTAATTTTTTGGATTTCAGTAGAGACGGGGTTTCACCGTTTTACCCAGGCTAGTCTCAAACTCCTGAGCTCAGGCAATCCTCTCTCCTCGGCCTCCCAAAGTGCTGGGATTACTGAGTCACTACGCCCAGCCAACACTAGGCTAATTCTAATACATTGTTTAATCTCACTTCACATGTGCCCTCTGCCAGGAAGCAATTCTTGACTTTTCTCACTCTCCTCACACTGAGTGAAGTGCACTTTTTCTGGCTTCCATGATATTTTTCCTTTAAGTCTACTACAATGTTTAACATATTGTATTTTGGCTTTAAATTTTACAAAAGCAGTTGCTTTGAGTATCAACATACTCCCTTGAAATACTGAAGAAATGTTTCCCTTCTCTTGTGTTAAAATATATACTAAATGCATTCATCCACATGGCAAATTTATCAATTAAAAATAAATGGTCCTGACTCTATAGGACCTTGTAACAGAAAAACCACATATTTGAGTGGATGGTCCATAGATGGTTATAGCTGCTAAATAAATAGGCATTGCATTATGAATTATAATGTAAATTTGCAATTTACACTATATAAAAGTGTACCTGCGTGTGTATGTATGCAGTTGCTGTGCTGTATCTTTGACAAGGGTAATGAAAAAACTCACCAAGTGTTAAAATTTACCATTGACATGAATTGTACCAGGTAGATAATCTAATCTACTGATCTCTAATTGATTTTGATGAAATAAGATTTAATTTAAAATATTTAAGGTCAGCCTTTAAATGTATTGTGCTCTAGTTATGTTTTATTGAAAAAGACAGGGAAATTGTTTGATTTTCCAGAAACATCACGTAGAACGTCAACTTTAATTTCTTTTGTTTTCATTAGGTTAATCAGTTTTAAAGCATGTAGTTAATCACATGCTTATTTCATGATTGCACTTTTAAAGGGCACATTTCTAAAATTCCACATCATTAAATGATTTATTTTCCAGAGTATCTTCCATTCTTGTAACATTGGCTGGAGTTATTCTGCTTAAGGTTGAACATCCTTATATCATGTCTTTGAGGTCAATTTTTCAAAATATTTGGAACCCTTCAGAAATGTAATGTGGATATTTTAGATTCCAAATGTAATATCAGTAATTGTTTTATTGTAAGATAAGCCTAAATGCTGCATTCCATAAGCAATAGAGATTAGTTAGCATAAAAACAGTAATCAATTTAGCAATTGAATTAATTCAATTTCATTAGCTTTACAGTTGTAGCAAAGCAAAATTCATTGACAGAATCTTTAATATTTGTTTAGAGACTTGAATGTTGCAGTAGCTTTTCAGCAACAATCAGGCATGTATTTAGGTTACATAAATTGCTATTCAAGTTAGGGTTGCCAGAATTAGCACATAAAAATACACATTGTCCAGTATTTTTCAACGTACTATATAACATATAATTGTTTAGTATGTCTCACACAACATTTAAGATATACTTATGTATTTTAAAATAAAATTTTTATTCATAATTTAAATAAAAATAATTTGCATCTTCACTCATCATTTTTAATTATTCCACTCAATATATACATGAATTTTTAAATTTCTTATGTCTTTTTCCTTTCCATGAAAAACAATGTACTTATAATTTGTTGTCTTAAAATATTTATAGAATTATATTATAAAGCAAAGTTGCTTTGAATATTACAAAGGCTTCAAACATGTAACCTATATAAATCCCTCAAATTGCATTATTTTGAAATGTGAATTCCTCAAAATATTGCTTTTAAGATTACAGAATTAAAATGGTACAAGCATCAGGTACAATTTCATTTTTTAAAATTATGTATATCATTTTGTTAAGCAACTTTCTCAGGTTAGCCAAGCAGATACAGATGGCTGTATTATTTATGTTGTTAACATTACTTAGCTATCATATATTTTGTAATTAGATCAACATTGGTATGCAACATTAATAATTATTTGCATATTTATGTTCCCTATTCTTCCATAAATACAATGAGTTAGAGGAGTTACAGTTTCTATATTTCATATAATCAGTATTGTTATACTGTTATTTCTTATTTGTGAAATTTAAATATTCTCAATAATGACTTCTATTTTATGAAATACAGTGCCAGAGTTGATAAAAAGTAAGAATGGTTATAAAAGATACAGTTAGTCTTGGAATTCCAATAATTTCCAACAGTGGAAACAAATGATTTGCTAACACCAGCAAGTTGTATAGTTGATGGCAAAGACACAGACTCGCAAAAATTTAGTTGAAAAAGCACAGGTTCCAATTAAGTATATAAAAAAAATACTAATAATCACGCCGTACACACACAGCATAGTGATCTTCGATTTACAAATGTATCCGCACAGTAAAACTACACTGTTCACCACTGTATCCACCTGTGAGGTCTGATTCTCTAGAAAGGTAGTCAGACCCATAAGTCAAGTTTTAAAAGAGAAAGACAATTGCTATTTTTGACACAATCCTTGTAAAATATAGAAAGTTATTCTTGACAACAGTTGTAATATTTAATTATTTCATGAAGATAAGATCTTCTCTATGCCTAACCATGTTTTTCAAACTCTTTTTTAAACTATATACATATATATATATGTATATGTAAGTTTTCCATAAGTTATTGGGGTACAGGTGGTATTTGCTTACATGAGTAAGCTCTTTAGTGGTGATTTGCGAGATTTTTGTGCACCCATCACCCAAGCCATATACACTGCCCCATATTTGTACTCTTTTATCTCTTGCCCCCACTCGCAGTCTTCTTCCCAAGTCCCCAAAGTCCATTGTATCATTCCTATGCCTTTGAATCCTTATAGCTTAGCTCTCACATACTGGTGAGAATGTAAGACGTTTGATGTTCCATTCCATATTACATCACTTAGAATAATAGTCTCCAGTCTCATCCAGGTCACTGAAAATGCTGTTAATTCACTCCTTTTTATGGCTGCATAGTATTCCATCATATATGTGTGTGTGTGTGTGTGTGTGTGTGTGAGATATTGTGATATAGATATGTAATTTTATATATGTGTATATATATACATATATCACAATTTCTCTATCCACTTGTTGAGTGATGTGCATTTGGGTTGGTCCCATGATTTTGCTATTGTGAATTGTGTCACTATAAACATGCCTGTGCAAGTATCTTTTTTGAATAATGACTTATTTTCCTCTGGGTAGATCCCCAGTAGTGGGCTTGCTGGATCAAATGGTAGTTCTACTTTTAGTTCTTTATGGAATCTCCACATTTTTTTCTATAGTGGCTGTACTAGGTTACATTCTCACCAGCAGCGTAGAAGTGTTCCCTGTTCACTGCATCCATGCCAACATCCACCGTTTTTTTATTTATTGATTATGTCCATTCTTGCAGGAGTAAGGTGGTAACACATTGTAGGTTTGATTTGCATTTCCCTGGTCATTAGTGATTTTGATCATTTTTCCGTTTGCTCGTTGGGCATTTGTATAACTTCTTTTGAGAACTGTCTATTCACATCCTTAGCCCACTTTTTGATGGGATTGTTTGTTGTTTTTCTCTTTTTTTTTTTTTTTTTTTTTTTTTTTTTNAACCTCCGCCTCCTGGGTTCAAGCAATTCTCCTGCCTCAGCCTCCGGAGTAGCTGGGACTATAGGCACACACCATCATGCCCAGCTAATTTTTGTATTTTTAGTAGAGACAGGATTTCACCTTGTTGACCAGGATGGTCTCGATCTCTTAATCTTGTGATCCACCCACCTCGGCCTCCCAAAGTGCTGGGATTATAAGCATGAGCCACCGCGCCCAGCCGTTTATTGTTTTTTCCTTACTGATTTGTTTGAGTTCATTGTAGATTGTGGTTATTAGTCCCATATCTGTGGGTTGTCTGTTTATTCTGCTGCCTGTTGCTTTTGCCATGCAAAACTCTTTAGTTTAATTAGGTGCCAGCTATTCATCTTTGTTTTACTGCTTTTGCTTGTAGGTTGCTCTTAACAGTTTTGTCATTTGAAGTCAGGTAGTGCGATGCTTCCAGATTTGTTATTTTTCTTTAGTCTTGCTTTGGCTATGCAGGATCTTTTTTTGTACCATATAAATTTTAGAATTGTTTTTTCTAATTCTGTGAAGAATGATGGTGATATTTTGATGGGGATTTTGTTTAATTTGTAGATTGCTTTGGCAGTATGATCATTTTCACAATACTCATTCTACCAATCCATGAGCATGGGATGAATTTCCATTTGTTTGTGTGGTCTTCGATTTATTTCAGCAACATTTTGTGTTTTTATTTTTTTTCAGCTATTGTAAAAGAGATTGAGTTATTGTTTTGACTCTTTGCTTGGTTGCTACTGATGTATGGGAGAGCTACTGATTTGTATACATTAATCTTGTATCTTGAAACTTTGCTAAATTCTTTTATGAGTTATAGGAACTTTCTGGATGAGTCCTTAGGGTTTTCAAGGTAAATGATCATATTGTCACTAAATAGTGACATTTTGACTTTCTCTTTAGTGATTTGGATGACTTCTATTTCTTTCTCTGGTCTAATTGCTCTAGCTAGGACTTGCAATACTATGTTGAAGAGGAGTGATGAGAGAGGGCATCCTTGTCATCTTCCAGTTCTCAGAGGGAATACTTTCACCTGTTCCCCTTCAGTATTATGTTGGCTGTGAGTTTGTCATAGATGGCTTTTATTACGTTAAGGTAAGTCCTTTGTGTACCAATTTTGCTGAGAATTTTAATCATAAAGGGATGCTAGATTTTGTCTAATGCTTTTTCTGCAGCTATTGAGATGATCATGTGATTTTTGCTTTTAATTCTATTTATTTGATGTATCATATTTATAGACTTGTGTACGTTAAGCCATACCTGCATCCCTGGTATGAAACCCAATTGATCATGGTGGAGTATCTTTCTGATATGTTGTTGGATTCTGTTAGCTATTATTTTGTTAAGGATTTTAACACCAATGCTCATCAAGGATACCGGTCTGTAGTTTTCTTTTTTAGTTACGTCCTTCCTGATTTGGGTATTAGGGTGATTCTGGCTTCATGAAATGAATGAGGGAGGGTTCCTTCTTTATCTTGTGGAATCGTGTCAAAGTGATTGGTACCAATTCTTTTTTGAATGTCTGGTAGAATTCTTCTGTGAATGTATCTGGTCTTGGACTTTTTGTTGATAATTTTTAAATTATGATTTCAATCTCTCTGCTTGTTATTGGTCTATTCAGGTTATCTAATTCTTCCTGATTTATGCAACTATAGTTGTATTTTTCCAGGAATTCATCCATCTCTTCTAGGTTTTCTAGTGCTTAAAGGTATTCATAGTAGACTTGAATGAACTTTTATTTCAGTGATGTCAGTTGTAATATCTCCAGTTTTGTTTCTTAGTGAGGTTATTTGGATTTTCTCTCTTCTTTCCTTGATTAATCTTGCTAATGGTCTCTCAATTTTACTTATCTTTTCAAAGAACCAGCTTTTTGTTTTATTTATCTTTTGTATTTTGTTTGTTTCTTTGTTTCAATTTCATTTAGTTCTGCTCTGATCTTGGTAATTTCCTTTCTTCTGCTGTATTTGGGTTTGGTTTGTTCTTCTTTCTCTAGTTCCTTGAGGTATGACATTAGAATGTTAATTTATGCTCTTTATTTTTTCTGTAAGTTATCTATTCCCTTGAATATTTCTCCCTTAACTTCTTGTATCAGTTTTGCGATTTTCTTATATTGGACTTCTCCATTCTCTAGTCTCTCCCTGATTAGCTTAATAACTAACCTCCTGAATTCCTTTTCAGGTAAATCAGGGATTTCTTCTTGATTTGGCTCCATTGCTGGTCAACTAGTGTAATTTTTCTGAGGTGTTAAAAAGCCTTGCTTTGTCATATTACCAGGGTTGGTTTAATGGTTCCTTCTCATTTGTGTAGGCTCTGTCAGAGGGAAGGCGGGGGCTTAATACAGTTGTTTAGATTCTTTTGTCCCATGGGGTGTTCCCTTGATGAAGTACTCTCCCCCCTTTTTATGGATGTGGCTTCCTGTGAGCCAAACTGCAGTGATTGTTTTCTGTTTTCTGGGTCTAGCCACCCAGTGAGTCTACCTAGCTCTGGGCTGGTACGGGGGTTTGTCTGTGCAGAGTCCTGTGATGTGAATTGTCTATGGGTCTCTTAGCTGTGGACAACAGCGCCTGTTCTGGTGGAGGTGGAGTATTTGGGGTGGCTTCCAGGTCCTGCAGGAGTAGCCCACTTCCATCAGAGGGTCTGTGGGTCCTCTTAGGATTGCTGGTTTGTTCTTGCAGTCGATCTGGAGCTAAAATTCACAATGCGAACTTCCGCAAGCTGTTTTGTCCAGAGCTGCAATCTAGTCCTGCCTCCCATCTGCCATGATGATTCCCTTCTAAACTCAGTTTTAAAAAAACTGACTTTAATCAATTGAGTCACTGACAAGGAAATGACCCTAATTCTCAACATCCCACACAACAAGCAGTAAGAAAGTGAAAGGAAGGTAAGGGGAAAGAAGGAGAGGTAAAGCAAGATAAGGTAATGTAAGGTAAAAAGTAAAGTTAAAGGACAGCAAAGTGACTTTAAAATTTTTTTTCTAGAGATAGTCAGCAGAAAAGGGAATGCTTTGCTTTACTTTCATTTTCATCAAGGAATATTCACATATTTTTTATTAAAAATTGATTTTTCTAAGACTTTATTAGCTTGATATATTTCCTGTAGTTGAGAAATTAGAGCACATTCAATCAAACAAAATGATGAATAGAAAAGGAGTAAAATCGTTAAATACTAAACTAGCAAAGTGAGCAGTAAAATGGTGAATCACTCTTTCTCCTCTAGTACAACCTTCTTGAAGAGAAATCTTTTTAAAATAAATGCCAGAAATTTTTGAAACAGCCTTTAAACTGATAAAAATTGTAACATTTAACACAACAAAATTAATAAGCATGAGTAGAATCCTATAATTATAAAATTGTTATCATAAACAGTAAGAATTAAAGATTGAATAACAAGAAACACTGTAATGTCAGAATTTGTAAATATAATTATACTTAACTAGACATAAGGATGTTATTAGTCTTCTCTACCTCTATATTTTAACCAGGAAGAAAGCAGCGTGTATGCTACTAGATTCATTTAAAAAAAAAAAAGGACTACATTTTAAAAGCAGTTTTAAGTACACAGGAAAATGAACTAGGAAATACAGAGTTTCCATATATCTCCTATATTTCTCTCACCCTTACCCGGCAGTGTTCTCCATTATTAGCATTCTGTGTTAGGATGGTGCATTTGTTTTTACACAATGGATAAGCCAATACTGGTACATTATTATCTACTATAGTCCATAGGTTATATCATGTTTCACTCTTTGTATGAAATGAACAATAATGCAAACTATGTGCATACATTCTATGGATTTTAACAAATATAGAATGGCATATACCCAGCATTTCAATATCATATAGGCTAGTTTCACCTCCCTCAACCTAGAACCTTTAGCAACTACTGATTATTTCACTGTCTTTGTACTTTTGCCTCTTCCAGAAAGCCATATAGTTGGAATTATACAGTGTGTAGCCCTTATAGATGAGTTTACATCGCTTAACAAAGTGCATTTAAGGTTTTCCCATGTGTTTTCAAGTTTTGAGAACTCATTTCTTTTAACAAATAAATGATATTATAATATTTAATTGTATATATTAGTAGACGGTTCATTTAAGTATTGGAAGATACCTTAATAGCTTTCTAATTTTGGCAATTATAAATAAAGCCGCTGTAAGCATTCCCGTGCAGGTTTTTGTATGAACATAGGTTTTAAAGACATTTGGGTAAATATCAAGGTGCACAATTGCCGGATCATGTGACACAACTATGTTTAGTTCTGTAAAAAATTGCTAAAGTGTCTTCCAAAGTGGCAACACCATTTGCAATTAGCTCAATTTTTTTAGTCTAATTTAAAATAGTTTCTTGTTATGTGTTCATCCCATCAGTGAACAGTGACAGTTTGACTTCCTCTTTACCAGTCTGGATACCCATTACTTCTTTCTCTTATCTACTTGCTTTAGCTATGACTTGCAGAGCTATGTTGAATAAAAATGGTGAAAGTGGGCATCCTTGTTTTATTTCAGTTCTCAAGGGGAAATACTTTCAACTTTTCCTTCTTTAGTATAATGCTGGCCGTGGGTTCATCATAGATGGCTCTTATTTTCTTAAGGTATATTTTTACTGTACTAATTTTGCTGAGGGTTTTAATCATAAAGGAATGCTGGATTTTTTTCAAACGTTTTTTTCTGTATCTATTGAGATTATCATACAATTTTTGTTTATAGCTCTGTTTATGTGGTGTATCACATTTATTGACTTATGTATGTTAAACCAACCCTGCATTCCTAGAATGAAACCCCTTTGATTATGGTGTATTATATATTTGATATGCTGTTGGATTTGTTTATCTATTATTTTGTTGAGGATTTTTACATCTATGCCCATCAGAGATATTGGTCTGTAAATACTTACAGTAAAAAGCTCCTAGATCTGATAAATGAATTCAGTAACGTTTCAGAATACAAAATCAATGTACACAAATAAGTAGCATTGCTAGCACCAACAACGTTCATGCTGAGAATCAAATCAAGAACCCAATCCCTTTTACAAACAAAAAATACTTAGAAATATACTTAAGTAAGGAGGTGAAAGGCCTCTACAATGAAAACTATGAAACACTGCTGGAAAAAAAAAACCATAAATGACACAAACATGTAGAAATAAATCCCATGCTCATGGATGGGTAGAATCAATATTGTGAAAATTATCACACTGCAAAAAGCAATCTACATATTCAGTGCAATTCCCATCAAAATACCAACATCATTCTTCACAGAACTAGAAATATCAGTCCTAAAAATTCATAGAGAACAAAAAAAGAGCTTGCATAGCAAAAACAAAACTAAGAAGAAAGAACAAATTTGGAGGCATCACATTACCCAACTTCAAAGTACACTATAAGGCTGTCATTGACACAATATGGCACATGGTATGTAGATCAATGGGCCAGAATAGCGAATCCGGAAATATAGCCAAATACATACAGCCAACTGATCTTTGACAAAGCAAACAAAAACATAAAGGAGGGGAAAGTACACCCTGTTGTACAAATGGTGCTGAGATAATTGGCAAGCCATTTGTAAAAGAATAAAACTGGATCTTTATGTCTCACCTTATACAAAATTCAACTGAAGATGGATCAAACACTTACATCTAAGACCTGAAACCATAAAAATTAGAGACGATAAAATTGAAAAAAAACCCTCTGGACTTTGGCTTAGGCAAAGGCTTCATAATCAAGAACTCAAAAAGCAAATGCAACAAAAACAACGATAACTATATGGGATTTAATTAAACTAAAAATCTTCTGCACAGCAAAAGAAACAATCAGCAGAGTAAACAGACAACCCACAGAGTGGAAGAAAATGTTCATAAACTATGTATCTGACATGCTACTAATGTCCAGAATCTACATGGAACTCAAATCAGCAAGGAAAAAAAAAAAAAAAGAAAAGAAATAATCCCATTAAAAAGGGGGCAAAGGACATGAATAGACAATTGTGAAAAGAAGATATACAAATGGCCAATAAACAGGTACAAAGGTGCTCATTGTCACTAATGATCAGGGAAATGCAAATCAAAACCACAATGTGATACCACCTTGCTCCTGCAAGAATGGCCACAATTTAAAAATAAAAAATAACAGATGTTGGCATGGATGTGATGAAAAGGAAAGCTTTTACACTGCTGATGGGAATGTAAACTTGTACAACCACTATAAAAGCAGTAGGAAGTTTCCTTAAATAACTGAAAAGTCAGTCTACCATTTGATCCATCAATCCCACTACTGGGTATTTACCCAGAGGAAAAGAAGTCATTATATGAAAAAGACATTTGCAAACACATTTAGTGTGACAAAATTTGCAATTGCAAAAATATAGAACCAGCCCAAATGCCCGTTGCCCATCAACCAAAGAAAATTATATATATACATATCATATATATGTAATTTTCTTATATGATATATATCATATGAGTGATATGTTTATATATTGTTATAATATATAAATATATCATTTTTATATGATATATATAACTTTTTATAGTGTGTGTATATATATATATAAATATATATAACACAATAGATATATGACAGATATATATAAACATATACTATGAGGCTATTGTCATTGAAACAGCATGGTACTGGACCAATGGACCAGAATAGAGAATCCAGAAGTATAGCCAAATACATACAGCCAACTGATCTTTGACAAGGCAAACAAAAACATAAAATGGGGGAAAGGACACCCATATATACATATCTTTCGTATGGTATAGTATAGCATAGTATAGTATAGTATATAGTATAGCAGTGTGTGTGTGTACATGTATGTATATTTCCTTGTAACTTGTACAACTTGCTTACTTTCTTGTGGTCTCTCTGCTTCTTATTCTTCATGTGCTCGTGGTTTATTCTGAGGGAGCCATCTAGCATGAAATTACATTCAACTCTGTTTTATAGATACATGCATATATAATGGAATATTACTCAACCATAAAAATAAACAAATAATGGCATTCACAGTAACCTGGGTGGAGTTGGAGACTATTATTTTAAATGAAGTATTTCAGGAATGGAAAACCAAACATCATATGTTTTTACTTACAAATGGGAACAAAGCTATAAGGATGCAAATGCATCAAAATGATATAATTAACTCTGATTACTTAGAGGGAAGGGTGGGAGGGAAGTGAGGGATAAAAAGACTACACAACGCCGGGCGCGGTGGCTCAGGCCTTTAATTCCAGCACTTTGGGACTCCGAGGCGGGTGGATCACGTGGTCAAAAAATCAAGCCCAGCCTGGCCAACATGGTGAAACCCTGTCTCTACTAAAAATACAAAAATTAGCTGGGTGTGGTGGCGCGCACATATAGTCCCAGCTACTTGGGAGACTGAGGCAGGAGAATTGCTTGAGCCCGTGAGGAAGAGGTTGCAGTGAGCCGAGATCCCACCGCTGCACTCCAGCCTGGCGACAGAGAGAGACGCGTCTCAAAAAAAAAAAAAAAAAAAAAAAGACTGCACGCTGGGTACAGGGTACACTGCTCCTCTGATGCGTGTATCAAAATCCCAGGAATCACCACCAAACACCACCCGTTTCCCGAAATTATTGAGATTAAAAAATAAAAAAGAACCATAAACCAAAATATAAAAAATAAGATTTTTCTTAACTTGAATTGGATTGAAAAATCTAAAGAGAAATAAGAGGAGATAGTAAAAATGCTCAGGGCATTAGCTAAAGGACCAAATTTTAAAGTTAATACTAACTCATCTTAGCATCTTGACCCACAGTTCACTAGCTGTGTTACCCTAGGTAAGATTGCTGGTAAAGTAGACCTTTTCAGAGTCTCTGTTTTGTTTCTCAGAAGCCAAAACTATAAAACATACCGAATTTCTAGGTTGAAGTACTTTCACCAGGGCCACCCCTAAAGTCCCCTACCCCCAAAGAATAGTGAATCTTAAATAACAAACTATTCTCTCCACAGTACCTTAATAAGGGACACAAGGTCATTGATTATATCGTTGATTTATAGTTAAGTTTATTCAACATGATTCCATTTTGAAAAAACAGCTTAATAACTTTTATACTAAATATATAAGGCTTGGCTTTAAACTGACATATCTGACGTTGCTGTAATATAATGTCATGATT
This sequence comes from Cebus imitator, assembly GCF_001604975.1. Classification (NCBI taxonomy): domain Eukaryota; kingdom Metazoa; phylum Chordata; class Mammalia; order Primates; family Cebidae; genus Cebus; species Cebus imitator. The sequence goes on along the minus strand of NW_016107350.1, from coordinate 2,692,256 downwards.
GATTTACTAATTATTATCTATCTATAAGAGATAGAATATGACTAGCTAAAACAACTTTTTGTATCAATCAATTTCAAGACTTTTCAGGACATGTAGAATTTAAGTATTTAGGAAATACTGTAACCTATATGGCTAAATTTAAGTTTTATCTTTGTGTCTGATCCATTCATTTTCCATTGTCAACCTAAAACAGAAATATTAATTATGAATGTGAACACAGATGATAACTCAATTCAATATCATTGGTCCTGGTCACCTTCAGGCATGTACCTCTGTTATCCTTTTTTTTTTTTTTAATTTTTTTTCTATTTCATTTTATTTATTATTTTTTTAATTTATTTTATTACATTTTAAGTTTTGGGGTACATGTGAAGAACAGGCAAGATTGTTGCATAGGTACACACGTGGCAGTGTGATTTGCTGCCTTCCTCCCCATCACCTACATCTGGCATCTCTCCCCTTGCTATCTCTCCCCAACTCCCCACCGTCCCTCCCCTATTTCCCCCCAACAGACCCCAGCGTGTAGTGCTCCCCTCCCTGTGTCCATGTGTTTTTAATTTCTGCTGTTTCATAAGCTGCCTTCATTATTAGCACTTTTTTCGCTGTATGCTGGATCATAATGCTTTCTTGTTGCTCTTTAATTAATAATTAATGAAGACATCTCCAGTTAGATGAGACTCCTTCCTCCCTAACTGTAGCTTCTTGGGAGTGTAGTAAAAACAGCTTAAGAAGGACTCAAATTAAACCTTACTACTCCCATATAAGCAGTTTTTATTCAAAACCCCCATATGGAGAATAAAGATTGAGCACTAAAAACTTAAATGTAGGCACTGAGAACTCCTGTATGACCCTCATCTGTAATCCACATCCCTCTCAGAAATGAACATTGGCATTTTGTGGCTTCCTTGGCTGTGCATGAGACCTTCTATACTATGCTGTCTGTCTTTCCCAATGTTCTGTTGAATATTTGGACTGAATATATCTTATAATCAAGCAAAATAGAAAATAACATACTTAATTTTCCTCATATTTTATCAAAACTATGTGCCATGCAGTAATTTCTGACTGCCCATTCATCCCCTGTCCTCGTGGCTCCAGATTCTACTAAAGACTTGCAACATCTTCAGTGGAGGAATCTTCAGAATCTTTAGAATCTCCACTGAAGATTCTTCAAGTCTTTGGTAGAATCTCTTTTTTCTTTTGGAAGGTGGTATAACTTTTCCTCTACTCCAGTTAATTCCCCATGCATTTTCTCCAAAAAGATTCATATATGTGTATGTGTGTGTGTATATATATGTATGTGTATCCATACACATATATATGTGTGTGTATATGTATACACATATATATACGTATATATACACACACACATATATATGTGTATATATGCATATATATGTGTATACACATACATATATATACACATGTACATATATACACACACATATATACATATGTGTAGTCACACATACGCATATATATATTAGTTGCATATCTATTATAATTAATATACTATATAGGACCTCTGAGTTTTCAGAGCTTTATAAAATGTGACCAGAAACATTTCAGGGTCTGGGCCAGCTCAGATTGTTCATTGTGAGTTGCACAGCTTTCTTACTTTCTTTTAGTCTCTGCTTCTTGTGCTCATGGTTTATTCTGAGGGACACATCTAACATGAAATTACATGCAACTATATTTTTATTCTCGGAAGTCTACTCACATCTTCATATCTTGGTAATATTGCTCAGTATTTCAGGAGCGTTCAGCATAGGAATGTTTTCATGAACTCATAGGTCTTTGCCATCTCTTCAGTGCTCTGATAGTCTGATTCATTGTTTCCAGGTCCATCTTCACTGTTACGACCTGGTAGTCATTGCACAATCCTTTGGCAATTTGGGCACAAGTCTTATCCCATGGGCATGGTTGGTTGCCTGCCAAAAATCAGTTTCCTCATCCATGTTCCTTCACAGACCCTGATGGTGGTCAGGCATCTTTCTCTCTTCCTTGTAACCTCGTAACTGGTTCTGAGATGAGCATCCTTAAGCTCATTTAATGAAGGAGTAGATTGTTGAGAGCATCTGGGAAAGGAGCTATCTGGCTTTCAACCGGGAGTCACAAGAAATCAAATTTTGTTCAGTTGAGCATAAATTTCCCACCATAAGTAGATAGTAGAACAACAAGACAAATAGAATCCAGCTTGAGGGAAATACGGAGGAAAATGACCAGCTAAATATAAAGCTGAACCTATTTTTGAACTTCTTTTTTTTTTAAGAGCCAGTTTTTTCCCCCTAATTTTTGAGCCCACTTGAGTTTAGGAACCTAAGTGATCCCAATATGTGTATCTGCCATTAAATATGTAGTATATATTATTTTTTCCAGAGTTAATCTTGTGTCTTTTAATATTTTATGGAAAAAATACCAGGCTCACAGCTTTCTTTATAATGTGCTTTATGAGCATTTTAAATAAAATATGAGAATTCCCCATCTTTCAAAAGTCCACACAAAAGCTGCACACAGACGTGTGTAGAAGCTTTATTAATAATTTCCCAAACTTAAAGGTAAACCATTATGTCTTTCATAAGTGGCTAAATAAACTGTGATTCAGCCATTTGTTCAAGATTGTTCAGCAACTTAAAAAAAAAAAAAGAATTCTCAAGCCATTAAAGGACACGGAGAATTCTTAAATACATATTACTAAGTGAAAGCATCCAGTCTGAAAAGGCCATATACTAAAGAATTCCTATTATATGACATTGCAAAAAAGAAAAAATTCTGGAGACAGTGGAAAGATCAGCAGTTGCCAGAGACTAGAGTGTGGGAGGGATGAATTTTTAGGATAATAAAACTACCCTGTAGGACATTATAATGCTGAATACATGTAATCATACAGTTGTCCAAGCCCCATAAGATGTACAATAGCAAGAGTGAACTCTAATGTAAACTATTGACTTCAGATTGTATTTGAGGTCAATATGGGGAATGGCTTGACAATGAAGCTATTAATGGGTGGGAAAAGATGGTATGTGAGAAATCTGCACCTACCACTCAATTTTTCTGTGAAGATAAAACTACTTAAAAAATAAAGCCTATTAAAAAATGAAAGCCTATACCCAAGTTTTATTTAACTAAAAAGAGATTCCTCTATTTGCCAGGCAAATATTATTCAGCAATAAAAGTATGCCATCGTCAGAAGGAGAAAATGATTTGGGAGAGAAGCTACACAGAAAACTGTTCCCAGATTTTGAAGCTGAGGAACTCATAAAGATGGAAAGTAGATTGGTGGTTACCAGAGGTCAGGACGGATGAGGAGATGAAAGGATAAATAAAGGTTGATTGATAGGTACAAATATATGGTTTGATATAAGAAATAAGACTCAGTGTTTGATAGATTAGTACGGTGACTATAGTTTAATCTGTTGTATGTTTCAAAACAGCAAGAAGAGATAGTTATAGTTTGAATGTCTCTAGCATAAGGAAAAGAAATTTATTTGAAGTGATTTGAATATCCAAATTTTACTGATTTCATCTTTATAAATTATATCATTGCATTAAATCATCTTATATGCTCACAAAGTATTTACATCTTTTATTATGTATAATGAAATATATTAAAAAGAAGTTAAGAAATAATAGAAAATAAATCTTATGCTGCAAACATCTTCATTAAAAGATTTAACTTAATATTTTAAAAATTTTAGTTTATACAAATCTAAAATTTTATGCATTAGACATAGAACAGGGAATCAGTCAGGTTGACAAAGTATCATATAGACATTTTTGCATACATATTGCTGCTGTGGCTTATGTAAACTCCATGATGGCCACCAAAAAGGAAGAGCAGGATGGATGAGGCACATCAGATTTAATTGCTTTAACTGAAAGTGACAAATAATATTTCCACTTACAGTCCATTAGCCAAACCTAATCACATGGCCAACATCACTGGAAGGAAATTACAGGGTCAAAATCCCTGAGTCCACCAATGAGAGTAGAAAAGCCGAGTCTTTTTCAGAGACAAATGAGATGACAGATTGAAACATTTAGTAACTTCTGTTTTTTATCTCATTATTACTATTAATTGTACTTATTTTAGATGTGCCTGTCTCAGTTCTTTTTTTACTGTTCGTTTACCTAGAGTTGGAACATGTTGTTTCTATAATAGCCTAGTCATTTACATAAAAATGGTTAGAAAGAAAACTATGGTATTATTTCTATTTTGTGCTTCTTTAGTAAGATCCTTTCAAACTCTACTCCTGCATCTACAACCTCTGAAATACAGAGTTTCTGTGGACCACCTGCCATAATATGTGTACTATCAATATGTTCACTTTTGGATGCAGCAAAAATAAAGTTAGGTAAGTTCCAAAAGTTGAGAGCTCCCTTTATTGGTAACAAATTAGCACCTATGGGCATTTTGCAAACCTGTATACTACTACATTCTGCACAGAAAGTTATGCTTGGTATAAAGGCAGGACTATCCTCAAGGAACCCTTGAGTTATCCACAATTAATTCAAAATAAATATAAATGGATTGCAAAGTCCTTTGCTAGGCTCTGAATTTACACCATTAAATAAATATAATAAATATCTTCCATATTTATTAGAGATACAAAATGTTAATACGTTTCATTTTTGCCTTTTATTAAATCAAGATGGTGGCAATACTAAAATCAATTATAATAGACAATAGAGCATAAAATACTACATTTCCACGGAAAAAAATTCAAGCCAAAAACTACGAGCAAATTGTGTTAATAAACATTTTAGATAAAATATAGTTACACTTTCATTTTGAGCTCATCTGAAGTGTTAGATTTCTGATTACTAGTTTTTCTCATTGCTATTTCATAATAAAGTCTATGAAAATGAGTTTCATTAATTATTTACCACAGTTTTAAATCAGTTATTTATATCTACAGCATTCTTCTAAAGCTTTCAATAAGTTTTTGAGTGTTTTTATAACCAGTATGGTCTTGAGGGGATTCTCATAGAACTGTCATAGATAATTTGGTAAAGCAATATAAACATCATAAAATTATTACTATTGTAATTTAATTTTGAAGTACAAAACATAATACAAATTGAGCAATATATCTAGTTTATGTCAAAATCATATGTCTCAAAGGCACACAAAGCTTTAAATGAATAAATAATTATATGTCAAATTACTCATTTAAAATAGCATTACCGACCTTCCAAAATGAATTTCTTTAAATTGTTTTTAATTCAACAGCAAATATTTAAATAAACGTAGAGCTTAATTGGATATTATATTTTTGGATTACATCACAAATATAAATATGTTTTATGGCAATTTCGCTAAACTAGTAAATGTTTAATTGCAATACATCTTAGCTGAGTTATACTTATTAAATGCAGACAGTTAACTATTAAATATTAAAACAGTTTTCACTTAAAAGGCTAATTTTCCTCTCTTTTCTGTTGGATGAAAACAATATTCCAGCATCAGAAATAATAAGGGTGTATACATTATATGTATATATACATATATACATGTTAAACATACCACAATTACTCTTAAAATCATACTTCAAGTTATTTGTTAGTAAATGATTACACATAATTATTTTTGAAATGTGTTGGTTTCATTTGTTTCTTCTGTGTTCTGTAAATGCAGTGAAAAACTCTCATTGAGAGAAAAATCTGATAATCTCTTTTCAGAACTTATAAAATAGTAATATAATGTGTACATACATATAGTAACATGTATACTTCCTCAGCTGTAAACATACTTCAACGATTTATGACTTTGTACTGCAAAAGGGACATTTATAAATATAACACGTATTACGAAACTTTTTTCTAATATTAGCTACCCTTTTATTTTTTAGATAGTATCAATGATGAGACTAAGACACTAGAGGAATAATTTCTATGATTATATATCTGTATAAATATCAATAAATATCTCAACTTTCTTGCATGTGTTTCTTGATCTTTTTATCAAATAAAATGTCACCGTGAAATAAGTGCCCCAAAATGGTAATAATCATATATTGTTGAACTAAGTTGTTGGATGCCATATAATTAGTGTTACTAAAAAAAGCAATTAGAAAATATCTACCATTTTTCTATATAAACTATTAGATATTTTAAATTTACTTACCTTATTATGTTAGCAAATGCCCTACCCATGTGGGCAATAATGAATAAATAGGAAGATTACACTTTTCCAATGTCAGTACTGCTCACAGCGTATCATTTTTTCATTCAACCAGTGTCACTTGCTGTCAAAGAACTGCATTTAATTCGCAAGGGTATCTATTACATTTGGCTCGTATTAAATTATTTCATATTGCTGATTGTAGCTCATCATTTTTCTTAGACGATAAACTCCCTGATGACAATTACTGTGTGCTCACTATATTACCTCAAATGGAAGAAGTATATGAGACATTAGTCTTCACTGAATGGAGCTCATAAAGAAATCTAAACTCTGACTCAAGGGGTGGAGAACTAATATTTTGACATAGATAATTGGGTAATTGCTTAAATTACTGAGGCCCATGAACAAAATGAATAATGAGTATTTAATCACATTTTATATTTGGTAAGAAAAACTTCTTAACTGTCAACTGACATTACTTTAAATTTTCTTTTCTGGTGATAAGAAACATAGTGAACTTAATCTAATTTTTCAATTCATTATTTATAGAGAGGAAAAAGTTCTAAACAAAGAGTGTATTAAAAGTGGACCAGAATCCTCCTGAGCCTAACAAATATGACTGTCTGTAGTTACCTAGTTAAAATGAAGGAATTTTAAAGAAAATAATCCATTTGCTTGATAAATAATAATATTGTGTTTTATTATTTATTGCATGACTATTCATTAAACATTCAAATCACTAGAAAGAAAAATATTTTCAGGCATCAACAATAAAAGTATCACTGACAAATTAAATTTTCAAATATAAGGCAAGCAACTCTATCTCATTCATTGATTTCCATCTGTCTCTTGTTTTGTTTATTTCCTCAGGGTTAATTATTCTTTATAGACTTACAGTCATTAAAACATATCTCTACTTGTTATATGTTGGTTGAAAAATCAAGTAAGTGGTTATTATTAATAATAATTATGTGATAATGTAGACTAAGGTGCTATATCTATTCATATCTAAGGTAGTTCAAAACGATAAATCTATTAGATAGCTCTTCTATTAATGAACAAAAAGTTTATTTCCTCAATATTTCTGATTTGGCAAAGTTGCTTTCTAAATAAAAAAGTGAGTTTTATTTTTTATTAATATATTATTTTATATTCATAGAAAATGTTAGGTAATGTCTGAAGACCTTATCCCAAAGTCTAAAAATGTTCATAAATTGCCCAAATTAACTAAAATAATCCTTAAAATGTTACCATCTATTGCCAGCTCTTAAAGTCAACTTTAAATAAATATATTTAGAACAATTTTTAAATGTTTACTACTCTGAACATAGTCTAGATGGAACATTAAATTTTAGAGTATTATAAATCTACCAGAAAGTGTAGTAAATATTTTATCAATACCTCCACCAAATTCAATGTCAAATCATCGACATCAACGTCTCTCTTCTTTAGTATTTCTATTTTTTCTATGCTAAAGTCTTTCATATCTGGGTTAAATTTCTTTAAGGCCAAATGTATCTGTTTAGTTTTGGTTTTTGGTAGATTAGCAAGGTTGTTTAATATATTGTTATTATTGCCAAAATTGCTTAGATTTATCCTATCCATATAATTTCAGATAAAACTTTATTGAAAAATATTTTGCTTCATTGCACAACTGTAAATAAAATATAGCCATTAATAACAGTATATATTCACTCCATCAGTGAAACTAAAATAATCTTTGGTATTCTCCCATCATTTTGTATACAGTAAGAGCACATCTTCTGTTACATGTTAATTATTGGACTTAAACTGTGATTACTGGATGCAATGATTTTATGTCAAGTTGACTTAGCTAAGGGATGCCAAGATAGCTGAAAAAACATTATTTGTGTGTGTGTGGGTTTTAAATGTTAGACTAAATGAAGATCTCTCTCATCCATGGAAGTGGGCATTATTCACCCTGTTGAGAGTCTAAATAGAACAAAATAGTAGGAAAAGGGTGAATTCACTCTCTCTGTTCTCAGATGTCAGAGCTCCTGGTTCTTGGGGCTTTGAACTCAAACTGGATCATACCATGAGTTTTCTGTTTCTCCAGCCTGCAGTTAACAGATTGTTGAACTTCTTGGCCTTAAAGGTGAGCCAAGGCTTATAATCTCTCTCTGTTTCTGTTTCAATGTCAATATCCTATTGGTTCTGTTTCCATAGGGAACTGTGACTAATACACTCTATTTTTTCACAGAAATGTTAATAACATAGTCATATAGACTGAGCAGAATAGGTAGCTTGCTGGAGTCTGGTTTAAGCAAAGAAGATATTAAGAAAAAAATTCAATAAAAATATAAGAAAACAAGTTTAAACATTGATTGGATGTATAATGGAAAAATCAAGACAGTAGATATGAAAATTTAACATTGTTTTAAAACTGATTTTAAAATTGATTTTTTTAGAAACTAGTACTAAAGTTATACTTTATATTTTATTTTGTTATCAAAATGCTGTATTTGATTAAATGTGTAAACACATTTAAATATAATAAAGCTCCTAAATTCTATACTACTATGAGTGGTATAAGTAGTATTTGTCTTCCTTCTGACTTCTGCAAATCACAGTGTCTGTGTGAAAAAATCAGCTAGTTACTCATTGTTTTTGAAGAAACTAAGAATTATCATCAATCTATGTGTTGATGTTAAATTACAAGTTAAATGCCTGGTCACGTAATTTGGCATGTTTATTCATAGAGCTCTTAGGGGATGGAACTTCCTAAAGAACACTTCAGGTTTCATGCCCCATTATCTTTTCTGGTGGCTAGTTGGGGAAAGAGACTTAAAATGCATGAGTTAGCCTCTCTTCTCTTCTCCTTTGGAAATATGTAGACTGCTAAGAGAATATGTTCTGGTTTGCTCTTGGCCGTGCACTGGACTAGTGGCACTGGCTCTATCTACCCTTTGAGTAAAATTGATTTAGCCTTTAATTTGCAAAAACTAATCCATATTTTCCAATATTAATTCTATTAGTGAAATTATCTATTTATTAGTGTGACTCTTACATTTGTGACTCAGGCATAGGGTATTACTAACGGACCCTTAAAAAAGGACCAAAAAACTTACAGCTTTTGCTTCTTTTGTGTCTTTAACTTGAGCAGTTTGCCTTAGATGTCTCTTGCCTTAGCCCTCATTTCCTTGAGTCTTTCCTTAAACGTTGTTTCGTTTTGTTTGTTTGTTTTTTTCAGTGCTATCTTAGCCACTCTACTTAAATTTTGGAGTCTCCGATGAAATATTAGACATTTCTATGTCCTTCCACTGATGTTTTCAGTGAAGTTATTGTCATTAAGTGTAGGCTATTTTTTATTGTTTGAGCCATTTATTCTCTGTTTACTTCATTAGAATTCAAGTTCCATGGAGGCAAGCATTTTTGTTGACATGATTGTTTACATAGAGCAACAGTCCCTAGCACAGAGTAGACATTCGGCGAACTTGTGAACTTTGTTATTAAGAAAATCTCTCAGACCAAAGCATACAAAGTTGATGCAAGGTAGAAAATAAGTGTGTTTTTGCAAGTGAAATCAATTTTGAAAAAGCCAATATTTTGAGAAATAGCCTCTCAGAGTTTCTATTCCTGCATTGGCTTTGTAAGAACAAAATAGTAAAAAAATTAATAACTTATTATTAAAATAATTTAAAATACAACATTCATAAACCTGTATGTGTATCTAACAGTATCAAAATAAATGAATCAGAACTTTTTAGAACTGTTAGAAAGCATCCCTACTCACAGTAAAAAAATATGATCTGAGACCAAGAATACACTGGTAATGAATAAGGAATAGCTTAAAAAAATTAATAAGCTTGATTAAATGTGTGTATAAACAAACTGTCATGCAACAAAGATTTTAAAATGTATACTATTTAATAAACTCTTACACATTTTAACAAATGCAAAAATTCTCATTTAATCTAAAAGTAAATACTATATAGATTATTCTGTAAGAAATTAATTAGTAAATCTATAAATTAACTTTTTCAAATAGTGATATAATCATTTTTATATCTCTTCAATCATCAACATGATGGATTGAATGCACACAGACTTATTGAAAATAATAGGCAAGCAGATTATCATGACGATTATTATTATTATTCTGAGACAAAGTCTCACTCTGTCACCTAGGCTGGAGTCCAATGGAACAGTCTCAGCTCACTGCAACCTGTGCCTCCGGGGTTCAAGAGATTTTCCTGCCTCAGCCTCCCGAGTTACCATCAGTAAAGGATGTAGTGTGTGTAAGCTAGACTTCAATAAATCAGCATGTAAGGCCACCTGTCTTTACTTTTGAAACTTTTTTCCCCCTCTTTCTAACAGGTTCTACTACTTCATAAATGCAAGGTCTGGGAGTCTTTGGATAGGAAACTAGAGTCAATAAAATTGATCATCTTCACCCATGCAGTCTTTCAATCCACAAAAAGAGGAAAATATTGTGTTTTATTTTTAGTTCTATTTGTATGAACCCCCAATTGCTCTTCTCTGTGTTCCCAATGAAGATATCTTATAGTAATAGCAAACTCTATAAGAATTGAACTTCAATAGCCTTACAAAAATGAGAAAATACATACCATCCAGTTAGCAACAAACTTTGTTATTTATTACTATTTATTTCAAACTTACAGATTCATGTTGTTGACTCCTGAGGACTCTTCAGAACTGCTAAGTTGAACTTTTGAAACAGAAAGCCTGCATGATTTCAAGGAACATTTTGTATATAAAATGATATTAAACTACAGAATTTATTTGGTCAACATACATTTAGTTACATACACAATGTAAATTTATTAATAAGTTTATTGAATGAATCAATAATTTTAAAACATTGACATATTAACAAATGATGTAAATGAAGTATTTTTGATCAATTTCTATCAGTAATCTTTAATATATATTTTTAAGGTTTTACATAATTTGGTTGTTTTCAAGGTTAATAGTTCAGAAGATATATATGTTTCTATGGTTTAAATGTGCCCCCATCCTGAAATCCACATGTTGGAAACTTAACTGCTAGTGCAACAGTGCTGGGAGATGGGACCTAATAAGAGGTTATTGGGTCATAAGGACTCTGTCCTCACGAATGGATTAATGAATAATAGTTATTGCAGGAATAGGTTAGTTGTCACAAAAGCACATTGTTATAAAAGAGAGTCCGGGCCAGGTGTGGTGGCTCAGGCCTATAATCCCAGCACTTAGGGAGGCCAAGGTGGGTGGATCTCCTGAGGTCAGGAGTTCAAGACTAGCTTGACCAACATGGTGAAACCCCATCTCTACTAAAAAAATGCAAAATTAGCTGGGCATGGTTGTGTGTACCTGTAATACTATCTACTCAGGAGGCTGAGACAGAAGAATCCTTTGAAACCTAGAAGCGGACATTGCAATGAGCTGAAATAGTACCATTGCACTCTAGTCTGGGCAACAAGAGTGAAACTCCTTCTCAAAAATACAAGAGACAGCATCTGTCCTTTCTTGCTTTCTCTCAGTCAGTTGAGCTTGTTTCTGCCTTCTCTTTCACCTTTCACCATGGCTTGAAGCTCTCTCCAGATGCCTGCACCATGCTCTTAAAATTCCCAGCCTCCAAAACTGTGAGCCTTATATAACCTTCTATTACATAACCTCCTATTACAGCTACACAGTTTGTGGTATTTTGTTGCAGCAATTGAAAACAAACTAAGATATATGTCTTCAGAGGCATAAATGAGAAATATCCTTTTTTTTTTTTTTGATTCTGTCTTCTCTGACCAGGTTTGAGGTAAACTAATTGAAACTGACAGGCTTCAAACCATAGTTCCATTGGTAGTAATGAAAGTTGGGTCATATGAAAGCAAGGAAAAAAATATATGTTTTCCATTTTTAGAGGAACCAACTGTGTGCCTGCAACAGAAACCTTTCTAATTGATTTTCCCTCACTCTACTTCATCTGAAATATGTAATATCTTAATATAGAGTGATATAGGATAACCTACACATAATCTTGCTGGTCAGAAAGTTTTTCTTACTTTAGACATTATAGCATAATAATATTGAATGTTAATAGCTAATAGCAAACTTGACCCTTCCATATTGTACATAAAGAAGAAAATCCATATATATATATTTACATATATATAAATACATATATGTACATGTATATATAAACATACAAAAAAGGCATATTTATATATAAGCACAGAAATGATTGCTTGTGCTTATATAGGAGATTGTCATACCTGAAATATTTGGAGATCTCGTAACAAAGAAGTGTGTAAGCTGAAAGTGTCAGTCACAGAGGGGTTGCCACTCCAGTCCCTAGAGCTCACCTCTGCGTAAGACACTGGCTGCTTTCATCACTGAGATAAGGAAAAGCCATTTCCATCATAGAGTCCCCTGAGAAAGAAACAATGTTGTGTTCTCTCCACTGAGAAAAGAACTGCTGTTGTGGCATCTCAGGGCAGAAACTTGTACCCGTCCCAAACCTGCATGCACCCCAGTCCTGGGGCTATATTCACCCTGTGTGTTCCCACACCCTAGACACTAGTCTGTTGATGTTCTGTGCTTGCCTGCATTCAAAACCACAGGTCTGTGGCTTCATTACATGTACTCATACTTCAAACAAAGAAGCTACCACTGATAGGGCTAACACTTTCCCAAACCTTTGGGCCCGAGTTGCTCTGTGTACCCACACTAAAGTTCTGCAACCTTCCTGTGAGTTCCTACACCTCTAACAATCAAGCTATCATCCCTGGAGCCAATGTCGGTCCTCATATGCCTGCACTGCATATACTGGCTCTACAGATGGACTGTGAGCACCATAACTCAGATGTCAGAGTTATTGTTATTATGGATAATTCACCTCCCTGGCTTTAAGTCACTGTAACTCCACACATGCTCACACTTTTGATTCTGGCTTCCCAGCTGTTCCACAAGCACTTATGCTACTCTTAATGTTACCAATGTTGCAGCAGGGGTGTCTGTGCCAAAAACACTACTGTCATCACCACTCTGGACCTAGAAACTTGGTCCCTTCAGACCAGTGCTTTCGGCCTCAGGTCTGTGGCCATTCCAAGGATGGTGTGCATTAGACACTGTTGCCAGCACTACCGGGAACACAACCAGAAGCTAGACCCAATGCCAAGAGAGAATTCTTTTGCCGTGACTTCCCAGTGCAAGAAGGAAAGATTCCAAAGCCCTTGCTATTGCTGGTGACAGCCATAGCCTTGGCTATTAAAACTCCTTGGGATTTTTGCTGACAGCAACATCAGCTGATAAGCTTGACAGAGACTAGGACCACTGCATTCTCACCAGAGCCAGAACTTCCATATCCACCTAGACAGTGCGATCACTTTTACCTGTAGGGAAGATTTTCCAGTGTAAAATCAATCCATAAAGTTGGCAAGGGGTGAAATGTACGTACATTTCTGGCATGTGCTGCTTCCCATGCTGCACAAGGGTTCAAAGACCTAAGAGGGAATGGTGGAGGATAAAGAAAGACACAAACAGAAACATAGAGAAGTCTGGGCCAGGCAGTCAGGGAGGTGAAGGATGTCAGTCTCTCTGACCCCAACCTGTCTTAGTGTACTTTATTTTATTTGTTCACAAGGCACATAGCAGAGGGAGGGTGCCGTTACTTAGAACGGCCTGTGGTTACTATTCTCATATTTCAGTTAACACACTTTAGCTAAGAACTATCTTGCAGCAAGGTCAGCTAAAGCTGGTTATCTCTTTCTAGGCCTGTCTGCTCTACTCTGAGACATACACATCCTCCTATTATGGTTTCACTTCTCTGGAGTTCACCCAAAGTTCACAGCAGCATTGCTGCTGATTCCTCCCAGAAAGAGTGGGATACTCTGGCTCCCTACAATATTAATGAAAGGCACAAGAACTATACAAGATCAAGGAAACAACATCACAAAAAGGAAATGATAAGTTTCCAGTGATTTATACCAAATAAATTAAGATATGTGAATTGTCAGACAAATAATTCAAAATAATTGTTTTAAGAAGCTCAGCACGCTACAAGCAAAAATGAATTGACAATTAAACAACATCAGGAAAATGTTTAACAGAGAGATTGTCATTATTATGAAAAGAACAAGACAGCAATTATGAAGCTGAAGAATGCAATAAATAAAATGAAAAAGAATCAGTCAGTGACAGAATTCATCAAGCAGGAGAAAGACTGTTAACTTAAACACAGGTTATTTAAAAGTATACATCAGAGGAAAAAAAATAATGGAAACAAGTGAAGAAAGCCTATGAGACTTATGGGACAGCAAGAGAGCTAGCATTTATATTATAGAATTTTAAATATATGGACAAAATAAGTGGATTAGACAGGATGCATATTTAAGGAAATAATGGCTTAAGAGATTTCATATCTGCAGAAAAATAGAAATACCTAGCCACAGGAATCTTAAATGTTTCAACAATGTACAATCCAAAGAATGCTATACCAAGACATGTTATAGTCAAATTATCAAAAATCAAAGACAAAGAAATATTATTGAGAGCAGCAAGAGAAAAAACAGTTATTCACACATAAGAGTTCCTCTATAAGGCAACCAGTGGATTTCTCAGCAAAAACTTTGCAGGCTAGAAAAGAGTGGAATTATCTAATCAAAGTGGTGTGTTGGGAGCTCTCGACCAGCAAGAGGATTCCAACCTGAGTAGGGGGTGCACAGGAAGAAAAGGAGACAGAAAAGCGGGGTCAGGAGGGTTGTGGAGTCAGTGCTCCAACAACAACTTTATTTCTCAGAGACTCCGCATATATACATTTTCCAAGAAGAAAAACAAGTAGATTAATCACATGCCACTCACAATATAGATGACAGATGCACAATCAGTAATCCTAAAGGGTAATGATTATTTTTGGAGCTTGCGCAAGGACATAGTTCCTCATGGCCACCTTGTTCCTCATAACCACATTGTTCCTCAAGAATGCACGTCCATTTGGTTATCTTTTAAATAGATTCTCCCTTGTTCTCCTAATCCCTTCATCTCAGGCTCCCTCCACTTGGGGACTCTGCGTCTGGGCTCAACCACCCGTATTGTGAAACTCGCTTTGCAAGCATTCACACGGGAGGGCTCCCAACAGTGATGAAAGGGAACAAGAATGTGCTTATTTTGCCAAGAAAAAATACTTTAACTTGCAAAGATGTACTTTTGAAATGAAGGAGAAAAGACGTCTTTCCCAAAAAAATAAAGCTAAGGAAGGTCATCATCACTGGATATGCCTTTAAAGAAATACTAATGGGAGTTTTTCAAAGTGAAACAAATAGATGCTAATTAGTAACATGAAAGTACAATATTCACTAGTAAGAATAACAAAAGACATATAGTGACTGAATGGAGATGTATATATATATATACATACATACATATATAATGCTGCTTACAAAAGTGTCACTTTACCTATAAGGAACACATAGACTGGACATGAAGGGTTGGAAAAAGATATTTTATGCAAATGGAAGTCAAAATATTGCAGGGATAGGTATACTTATATCTGGCAAAGTAAACTTTAAGTCAAAAACTGTAAAAGGCAAGGAAAATAATTATGTAAAAATAAAGGGGTTAATTCATGAAGAGGATATAACAATTGTAAATATGTATACAACCAATATTGGAGCAACTACATATATATAAAACAAATTTAACAGACACAATGGAAGAGAAAAGCTGAAACAAAATTATAGCAGGAATTTCCACACCCCATTTTAAACAGCGATAAATCATCCAGACAGAAAACCAACAAGAAAATAGTGGACTCAAATTACACTTTAAAACAAATAGACCTAACAGACATAAAGAAAATTCTATCCAACAGCAGTAGAATACACATTCTTCTCACGTCTAATGGAATATTCTCCAGGATAGATTATTAGGCTGCAAAATGAGTCAACAAATTTAAGAAGGCTGAAATCCTAATAAGTAATTTTTCTGACACAATGGTATGAAGGTAGAAATAAACACAAGGAGAAATTTTAGAAAATTTACAAATATGTGTAAATTAAACTATAAACTCCTAAACAATCAGTAGTTTAAAGAAGAATGAAAATAACAGTATCTTGAGGTCAACACAAAAGGAAATGTAATGTACTGAAACATGGGATGTAGTAAAAGCCATTCTAAAGGGAAGGTTTATAACAATAGGCTGGGATAGATCCAAGATGGCCAAATAGGAACAGCTCTGGAGTGCAGCTCCCAGTGAGAACACAGAGGCCGAGTGACCAGCGCATTTCCAAATGAGTTTTTACTGCCCACAGACCAGGAGATTCCCAGGCACAAAAGCACCGTGAGTTTCCAGCATGGCTGTTTCAGCCAGCACAGCGAGTCTCCACACAAAAACTCACACAAATCTGGGTGGGCATTTCAACTGGCACCTGGAATGCCTAGGAGACAGAGTCGCCCATTCAACTGAAAAAAAGGGAGCTGAAACAGGGACTCAAGTGATCTGGCTCAGCAGGTTCCACTCTCACAAAGACTAGCAATCTGAAACGCTCTGGACTGAGAGTTTCACAGCAAGCACAGCTGGACATGGGATGGTCCAGCTCTGTGGCGGAAGGGTGTCTGCCATTACCAAGGCAGTCCTCCATTACTGAGGCAGTCTGCCAGTACCAAGGCAGCTGGCCATTACAGAGACACTCTGCCATTACTGAGGCAGACGGTCATTACCGAGGCAGTTCTAACTATACCTTTACAAACAAAACTGCAAGGAAGTTCAAACAGCAGCTGGGCAGAGCCCACAGCAGCTCAGCAACACTTCTGCTAGAAGACTGTGATTCAGCTACCTCCTCGCTGGGCAGGACATCTCTAAAAAAAGGAAGCAGCATGACAGAAACTTATAAATAGAGCCCCACCTTCCCAGGACAGAGCACCTGGGAAGAAAAGGAGGTTATGAATTCCACTGCAGCAGACTTAAACATACCTGCCCAGCAACTCTGAATGGAACAACGGAGCTCACAGCTCAGCACTTGAGCTCCTACAAGGGACAGACTGTCTCCTCAAACATCTTCCTGATCCCCATATATCAGAAGAGACACCTCATAAGGGACAGCTCAGGCTGATATCTGGTGGGTATCCTTCTGGGACAAAGAAAACAGAAACAGAAACTGGCAGCAACCCTTACTTTTCTGCAGCCATGGCAGGTGATCCCCAGGCAAGCAGGGTCTGAAGTGGACCTACAGCAGTCCTACAGCACACGGGCCTGACTGTTAAAAGGAAAACTAAAAAACAGAAAGAAATAACTTCATCATCAACAAAAAGGACATCCACACAGAGACCCCATTTGAAAGTTACCAACTACAAAGACCACAGGTAGATAAATCCACAATGAGGGAAGAAACCAGTGCAAAAAGGATGAAAACACCAAAAACCAGAACTCCTTTCCTCCTCCAAGGGATCACAACTCCTCACCAGCAAGGGAACAAAGCTGGATGGAGAATGAGTCTGAAGAATTGACAGAAACAGGCTTCAGAAATTGGGTAACAGCAAACGTCTCTGAGCTAAAAGAACATGTTCTAACCCAATGCAAAGAAACTACGAACCTTGAAAAAAGGTTTGACAAAATGCTAATGAGAATAAACAGCTTAGAGAAGAATATAAATGAATTGATGGAGCCGAAAAACACAAAACAAGAACTTTGCAAAGCATACACAAGTTTCAATAGCTGAATCGACCAAGCAGAAGAAAGGATAGAAGAGATTGATGATCAACTCAATAAAATAAAACCAGAGGCAAGATTAGAGAGAAAAAAGTGAAAAGAAATGAACAAAGCCTCCAAGAAATATGGGATTATGTGAAAAGACCTAATCTACATTTGATAGGTGTACCTGAATGTGATGAAGAGAATGAATCCAAGCTGGAAAACACTCTTCAGGATATTATCCAGGAGAACTTCCCCAACCTAGCAAGGCAGGCCAATATTCAAGTCCAGGGAACACAGAGAACACCACAAAATATCCCTTAAAAGAGCAACCCCAAGGCACATAATCATCAGATTCACCAAGGTTGAAATGAAGGAAAAAATGCCAAGGGCAGCCAGAGAGAAAGGTCAGGTTACTCACAAAGGGAAGCTCATCAGACTCACAGTGGATTTCTTGACAGAAACCCTAAAAGTCAGAAGAGAGTGGGGACCAATATTCAACACCCCTAAAGAAAAGAACTTTTAATCTTGTATATCATATCCAGCCAAACTAAGTTTCATAAGTGAAGGAGGAATAAAATCCTTTATGGACAAGGAATTGCTGAGAGATTTCATCACCACCAGGCCTGCCTTACAAGAGCTCCTGAAAGAAGCACTAAACATGGAAAGGAACAACCAGTACCAGCCACTCCGAAAACATACCAAATGGTAAACAGCATTGACACAATTAAAAAAAAAAATGAGTCAATTAATGGGCAAAATAACCATGTAGCATCAAAATGGCAGGATAAAATTCACACATAATAATATTAACCTTAAATGTAAAAGGGATAAATGCCCCAATCAAAAAAAACAGACTGACAAATTGGATAAAAAGGCAAGACCCCTCCATGTGCTGTATCCAAGAAACATATCTCATGTGCAAGGACACACATAGGCTCAAAATAAAGGGATGGAGGAAGATTTATCAAGCGAATGGAGAGCAAAAAAAAGCAAGGGTTGCAATCCTAGTTTCTGATAAAATGAACTTTAAACCAAAAAATATCAAAAGAGACAAAAAAGGACATTACATAATGGTAAAAGGATCAATGCATCAAGAAGAACTAATTATCCTAAATATATACGCACCCAATACAGGAGCACCCAGATACATAAAGCAAGTTCTTAAAGACCTATAAAGAGAATTAGACTCCCACACAATAATAGTGGGAGACTTTAACACTCCACTGTCAATATTAGATAGATCAACAACACAGAAAATTAACAAGGATTTCCAGGACTTGAACTCAGATCTAGACCAAGCAAGCCTAATAGATATCTACAGAACTCTCCACCCCATATCCACAGAATATACATTCTTCTCAGCACCACATCACACCTACTCTAAAATTGACCACATAATTGGAAGTAAATCACTCCTCAGCAAATGCAAAAGAATGGAAATCATAACAAACAGGCTCTCAGGCCACAGTGCAATCAAATTAGAACTCAGGATTAAGAAAATAACTCAGAACCACACAACTTCATGGAAACTGAACAACTGGCTCTTGAATGTTGACTGGATAAACAATGAAACGAAGGCAGAAATAAAGATTTTCTTCGAAACCAACAAAAATGAAGACACAATGTACCAGAATCTATGGGACCCATTTAGAGCAGTGTCTAGAGGAAAATTTATATCAACAAATGCCCACAGGAGAAGCAAGGAAAGATCTAAAATCGACATCCTATCATCAAAATTGAAGGAACTATATAAGTAAGATTAAAAAAAAAAAAAAACTCAAAAGCTAGCAGAAGACAAGAAATAACTAAGATCAGAGCAGAACTCAAGAAGATAGAGACACAAAAGACCCTTCAAAAAAATCAATAAATCCAGGAGTTGGTTTTTTCAAAAGATAAACAAAACAGACCACTAGCCAGATTAATAAAAAACAAAAGAGATGCAATAAAAAATGATAAAGGGGATATCACCACCGATTCCACAGAAATACAAATTACCATCAGAGATTACTACAAACAACTCTATGCACATAAACCAGTAAACCTGGAAAAAAAAATGGATAAATTCCTGGACACTTGCACCCTCCCAAGCCTAAACCAGGAAGGAGTTGAAACCCTGAATAGGCCAATAACAAGGGCTGAAGTTGAGGCAGCAGTTAACAGGCTACCAAACAAAATAGTCCAGATCCAGATGGGTTCACAGTTGATTTCTACCAGACATACAAAGAGGAGCTGGTACCAATCTTTCTGAAACTATTCCAAACTATCTAAAAAGAGGGAATCCTTCCCAAATCATTTTATGAGACCAACGGCATCCTGATACCAAAACCTGGCAGAGACTCAACAAGAAAAGAAAACATCAGGCCAATATCCATGATGAAATTAGATGCAAAAATCTTCAATAAAATACTGGCAAACCAATTGCAACAGCATATCAAAAAGCTTATCCACGATGATCAAGTAGGACTCATCCCAGGGATACAAGGCTGGTTCAACATACGCAAGTCTGTAAATGTAATCTACCACAAAAACAGAACCAAAGACAAAAACCACATGATTATCTCAATCGATGCAGAGAAGGCCTTCGACAAAATTCAACAGCCCTTTGTGCTAAAAACTCTCAACAAACTAGGTATAGACGGAATGTATCTCAAAATTATAGAAGCTATTACAACAAACTCACAACCAATATCATACTGAATGGGCAAAAACTGGAAGTATTCCCTTTGAAAACCGGCACTAGTATTGAAAGTTTTAGTCACAGTAATCAGGCAAGAAAAAGAAATAAAGGGCATTCAAATAGGAAAGGAGGAAGTCAAATTGTCTCTATTTGCAGATGACATGATGGTATATTTAGGAGATCCCATCTTCTCAGCCAAAAATTTCCTTAAACTGATAAGCAAATTCAGCAAAGTCACAGGATACAAAATCAATGTGCAGAAATCCCGAGCATTCCTTTACACCAAAAATAGACTTAAAGAGAGCCAAATTCAGAATGAGCTGTCATTCACAATTGCTACAAAGAGAATAAAATACTGAGAAATACAACTACAAAGGATGTAAAGGACCTCTTCAAGGAGAACTACAAACACTGCTCAAATAAATAAGAGAGGACACAAACAGATGGAAAAACATTCCACGCTCATGGTTAGAAAGAATCAATATTGTGAAAATGGCCATACTGCCCAAAGTAATTTATAGGTTCAACGCTACCCCATCAAGCTACCTGTGACCCTCTTCACAGAACTTGAATAAACCCCCTTAAACTTCATATGGAATCAAAAGAGAGCCAACATAGCCAAGTCAATTCTAAGCAAAAAGAACAAAGCTGGAGGCATCAAGTTACCTGACTTCAAACCATACTACAAGGCTACAGTAATCAAAACAGCATGGTACTGGTACCAAAACAGATATAAAGACCAATGTAACAGAACAGAGGCCCTGGAAGCAACGCCACACATCTACAACCATCTGATCTTTGAAAAACCTGACAAAAACAAGCAATGGGGAAAGGATTCCCTGTCCAATAAATGGTATTGGGAAAATAGGCTAGCCAAGTGCAGAAAGCAGAAACTGGACCCCTTCCTGACACCTTACACTAAAATTAACTCCAGATGGATTAAAGACTTAAACATAAAACCTAACACCATAAACACCCTAGAATAAACCTAGGCAAAAAGCATTCAGGACATAGGCATAGGCAAGGACTTCATGACTAAAACACCAAAAGAATTAGCAACGAAAGCCAAAATAGACAAATGGGATCTAACTCAACTCCAGAGCTTCTGCATAGCAAAAGAAACAATCATTAGAGTGAACTGGCAATCAGCAGAATGAGAAAAAATTTTTGCATTCTACCCATCTGACGAAGGGCTAATATCCAGAATCTACAAAGAACTAAAACAGATTTACAAGAAAAACAAAAAACAAACAAACAAACAAAAACCCATCCAAAAGTGGACAAAGTGTATGAACAGACACTTTTCAAAAGATGACATATATGGGACCAACAAACAAATGAAAATATGCTTTGCATCACTGGTCATTAGAGAATTGCCAATCAAAACCACACTGAGATACCATGTCACACCAGTTAGAATGGTGATCATTAAAAAATCTAGAGACAACAGATGCTGGAGAGGATGTTGAGAAATAGGAATACTTTTACACTGTTGGTGAGAGTGTAAATTAGTCCAATCACTGTGGAAGACAGTGTGGTGATTACTCAAGGACCTAGAAACAGAAATTCCATTTGATCTAGCAATTCCATTACTGAGTATATATCCAAAGGATAATAAATCATTCTATTATTAAGACACATGCACACGTATGTTCACTGAGGCACTGTTTACAATACCAAAGACCTGGAACCAACCCAAATGTCCATTGATGATACACTGGACAAGGAAACTGTGGCACATATACACCATGGAATACTAGGCAGCCATAAAAAAGATGAGTTCGTATCCTTTGTAGGGACGTGGATGAATCTGGAAACCATACTCAGCAAACTGACACAAGGACAGAAAACCAAACACCACATCTTCTCACTCATAGGTGGATGTTGAACAATGAGAGCACATGGATGCAGGGAGGGGAGCATCAAACATTGGGGTCTGTTTTTGGGGGCCAAGGGAGGGACAGTGAGCGGAGGTAGGGAAGTCAGGGAAGGATAACATGGGGGGGAAATGCCAGATGTAGGTGACAGGGGAATGGAGGCAGCAAACCACATTGCCATCTGTGGACCTATGCAACAATCCTGCATGATCTGCACATGTACCCAGAACCTAAAGTACAATAAAATAAAATAAAAAATTTAAAGCAATCTTAAGAGGCACAATCATACTAGATATGACAAATGCTCCTCCTAGGAATATATTAGAAAATTTCTTTCTAAATATTAGTTTTGGTATTTAGGCAACTCAAGGATAATAGTTTCTATCTAGTCTTGAGCATATTTGCCCTTGATAACTGGGACTATCCTGTCTGGAAATTGTATGATTTTCTATGCAATAACACATCCTTTTTTGCAATAAAATAAATAAAGACAGAGAATCACACAATTTTTTTTAACAATTACTGCAGTTAATATGACACCAATGTAATGAGTAACTTTAGCATTTGAGTTATGTTGACACCATCTGTTTACAGCTCATCTTAGTAGATTATAATATAATGCAAGATTATTTAAATATCGAGGTGGCTGGGAAAACAGTAAATCAGACTTCTGGCCCTAAAAGAGAAAAACAAATTACTCTTGATATCCAGCATTAACAGTGACTCATAAGATCATGTAAGCCAAATGAATGACTGCATACCAATCAGCAGAAATTAAAAATCATCCTTCGATGCAGGAATATGGTCAGTCACAGTTTTCATCTAATTGCTGTAACCTTTTTAAATCTGTGAATAATTCTATTTATATTCTATAAATAATTGCCGGAACCCATCTGACTTTTGTACTGGCCAAACTGAGACCATAATTGGGATAATTATTGACATTGTATATAACCTACCTCTCTGATTTCCCTATTAGAATTAAAACATTACATCTTCCTTAAAACATCACATTATAATTTCATGATTATGAATTATAATGAAGAAGTTTCTGAACTGCTTCTTTTTGTCCATTTAAGAATCCTTTCTCTAGAATTACAAAAATAAATTATCAGTCAGAGTTGAAAGAATGGGGAAGATTCATCACCTTAATTCTTTATTTCTAACCTGGATGCTTGGTAAATTTCTGCAGCTTCACTTCTTTCTCTTCAAGATTCTTTATTATTAACATAATCTCTACTTCCAAAAGCTCCCCAATTTTTGGTATATTAATGTTTCTCAGGGTCATTCTAACTTGGACATGGATTTACAGCTTCTGTGAGAATATTTTTATGTGATCATTTTGGAGGAATACGATGAGGATAAATCAAAAGAAGGTAAATTTCATTTTTGTTGTTGTTGCTACTGTTCTCGTTCTGCAGGATGTCTGTGTGGATTTGGGGGCTGGGGATTGTAATATTTCTCATTGTGTTGTACAGGCAGAGATCGACCTTTGTATTAAGTTTCCTAGGGCTGCTGTAACCAAGTAGTACAAACTAGGTGGCTTAAAAAAAAAAAAAAAAAAAAAAAAAAAAAACTTTATTGTCTAGCAGTTCAGGATACTAGAAGGCTGAAATCAAAGTATCTGCAGGGCCTGCCTGCACTAAAACATACGGGAATTTTTTCCTGCCTCTACCTGGCTTCTGGCAGTTGACTGGCAATGTTTGGCGTTCCACGGTTTGTAGAGACATCCCTGGTCTTCAGACAGCCTGTGTCTCTCCCTTCTGTAAAGACATCAGGCTTGTAGGATTAGGATACTAGCCTACTTCAGCATGACTTCATTTTAATTTAACTCACTGCCTCTGCAAAGATGTTATTTCCAAATGTGTTCGCAGTTTGAGGTACTTGGGGTTATGACTAGAATGTATCTTTTTCTTAGGGACACAATTCAACCTCCTTTGTTTTCTTCCATTTGGCCTCATGCTTTTAGGAGGAGCACTTACTTGTGGCTGTTTCGGCCTCTAGGCAACTTCACTATAGCTTCTGTTGTAAGCAGAAGTGATCACATGTGCCAATCAGAACCTGATGCCTGGAGCTCCTAAACGAATGAGTCCTGAGAAGACACTTGTCCCCATCTACACTATGTGACTGTCACAGTAGCTGAGCAAATTCCTCATTACCCAATTTCTGTGAACTTTCCCAGGTTTAGCTTTGCCTGTTTTAAAAGGTGCCAGGAAGGTGTATTTAAGAAAACAGATTTATTTCAAATTCCGTTAGAGGTGAATCATCTTGAGCATTTAATAATCGAATCAAGGTGATGAATACAGCGTGGGGATTTCTTTCATTAGCTTCCTAGAATATTAAGAGTTTTCCATGGGTGCAGCATCATTACATTTACAAATTGGGGCACTGTGTTCTTGCTGTTTCACTACTCATTATAACCAGCCTTGGGCATTTAGTTTCTTAATGAGTTGTATTGCCATGGTGGGAGTATCCTCACTGAGGTCTTCCAAAGCCCCTAATTCAGCCCTGTTCGGTTTGTCTGAGTATCTTATTTAATTTTATAACCAGCAGATTAGCATGCCACCTGCTATGCCTACAGGAAACTGGCAATATATTTTAACTAATTATTGTTGTACCAGGTGAGTAATAGAAATTATTGCAGGATTCTGGGTGTTTACATAAGACTTTTACACATTTCCTGCCTAAGACAGATATTTCTTAAAGAAGAAAGAAGGGTGAGTGTCTGACCTGTGAGAAGGCTGGCTGACTTGTTCCTGCCTACTCAAGTCTCTGAGAATAGTAATACTGTATTCACATTTACCCATGATTTCTAGCTTACTGTTTGAGTCACTTGTTTCTATTTTACAAACCAATCCAGTATAATAACTTACTATTACTTATGATTATTTGAGTTACCCAGGGCCAGTTTTGAAGTTCTGCTGGTCTCACTTGGAGTCTCTTACATAATTACACTAGGCTGAAAGACTGCTTGGGGGACCGTTTTTCACTCTCTGTCTCTCTCCATATAGTATTTAATTGTTCAGTAGTCCAGCCTGGCTTGCAAGCAGGATGTCTTCTGAGTTCTACGACAGCGCATCACTTCTGTCACATTATATCCATCAAATCCAGACATAATTTCTTCCAAATTAAGGATAATATAAAGAAAATAATCTCTTGTCTGAGGGAGGGCATGCGTGTACCGGGATGGAAGAAATTGTTGGCTGTCATATTTAGAGACTGCTTACCTCAGTATCAAATACATGCTATCCAGTATTGTTACTGATTCTAGTTCTTCCTTTCAATAAATTATGATGTTTTACTCTCTCAATAAAGGTCCTATCAGCAGAGTGAAACCATAAAATAATTTACAATTTATTATATTTAAATATAATAATATATTTAATAAATAATTTTATTTAAAATAATTTTTAAATTTTATATTTAACATAATCTTAACGCTAACAGAGGATTGCAGTAGTAAGGGATTGGCTGGAAAAAAAAAAAAAGAAAAAAAAAAAAAAAAACCTTAAAAACTGTAGAAATCTTTGCAAGGCCGAGGTAGATAGACCCCCTGAGGTCAAGAGTTAGAGACTAGTCTGGCCAACATAGTGAAAGCCAGTCTCTACTAAAACTACAAAAAATAGCTGGTTGTGGTGACACATGCCTGTAGTCCCAGCTATTTGGGAGGCTGAGGCAGGAGAATCTCTTGGACCAAAGAGACAGAAGTTGTGGTGAGCCGAGATGGTGCCGCTGCACTCCAGCCTGGGCAACAGAGCAAGACTCCATCTCAAAAAAGAAAAAGAAAAAAATAAACTGTAGAACTAGCAGATAAGAAACATATTATATCCTTACAATCAAGTTAAGTTGCTCAATAAACAGGTATCTGCCTCTCCCACCCAGTAAAGCAGAATATGATAACAGCATCAAAGGAAAGAAGCATTCTATTTTTAATCACTTACATTGGGGCAGAAATTATGGACAGTTATAGTATATAATTATAACACATTTTCCTTATTCAAGTCACTGAGTTTTTTTTTTTTTTGCTATTAAAAATTAGAAACATCAAAATATCAACTATGATTATTTCGGTAAGTACAAAGACATAAGAATGTTACTAAGAATTATAAATTTTGATTTACTCTACTTTATTGAAATGTACAAATTATCTCCATAAGGTTGAATTGTCTAGAGATATTTGCAGCATCTTGTATCAAAAAAAGCGTGACAAGTTTCGTTCCATTTTTCCTAGAAGGAAGAATTATTGCAGGGCCAATGCCCCAAGGCCCTTTGGTTCAGAGACAGTATTTTCCAATCATGTTCTGAACAACTTTTGAACATGTTAATTAAAGTTTGCCTTGAAGAGTTCTTGAATAAAAACTAGTGGATAGCATTCTCTCATAAATTAAAACAATTTTAAGATGCCATCTTCAGCAAATCCAAAAACTATACAATGGTTTTTGAGTCATACCTTTTACTTCAAAATACCCCTACTAAAGTACATTAATTGACAAACTCCATTGTTAGTAGAAAGTTTTATGACTTCAGATCACAATTGATATTTTAACATTCATATTTTGACCCAAAGGCCATTTAGACATCATGCGTTGACACTAACAATTGTATGTTTCTTCTGCTGGTAGTTGTATGACTCATTAAAACAAAGTATATAAAATAATTACGTCTATACTGATGACTTAAATGGATACCGAAATAAGTGAATTTAAAAAATTCTAGCTTATCTTATAAGAAAAACCTAAAATATTTCTTTTGAAGTATTTAAGAAGTAATAATTCATCATCGACTTCATAGTGAAAAGTACTGCTGGACTACATCATCACAAATAACATTATCCGTTACCAAAATACACACACATTAATAGCTGGTAACTATGATGATAATAAACTACTTGAGGAAGTACATGTGGCTTGAAAATATCAAAACGGATGCAGTATAAATGCTACCGAGAGGTACAGGAAAGCAGTACTCTTAAAACTCAGTGGATCGTAATGGGTATATGGCAGCATGGTGAAGTTAAACGATGTGGTTGTCATCTGGTTGTTTGAGAAAACAGACATGATTGTATCCAAGGAATAAATACAAATGAAAAAGTTTAATATTGCACTTGGAAATTTTTTTAGTATTCAAAACTGATGATAGAATAAAATATTTTTACATAGTATAAATCTGCAAATGTTTTTACCTGGGACAATCAGCTGTGACAATAACATCTAGAAAAGCAAACCCGCAATAACAAGTATAATAGTCGAAATTTTATATTGAGTAAAATTAATAGAAGAGTCAAATATTATATTTTAATTTCCGATATCCACATAAAAATAATTATGTATAAAATGTAAACAAAATAGGGAAAGTAAATAAGAATGTTTTAAATATATATATATCTAAAATGGATAAAACTGACTGCATAGGTTTTGCTTTAAAAATACATTTTCTATGAAGAGCCATCAATTCTACAGAAAATGATAGACCTCTAATAGAAATGTTTGGTTTTTGCCGAGCGCGGTGGCTCACGTCTGTAATCTCAACACTTCTGGAGGCCAAGGTGGCTGAATCAAGAGGCCAAGAGATCAAGACCATCCTGGCCAACATGGTGAAACCCCATGTCTACTAAAAATACAAAAATTAGCCGGACCACGTGCCTGTGGTCCCAGCTACTCGGGAGGCTGAAGCGGAAGAATTGCTTGAATCCTGCAGGCGGAGGTTGCAGTGAGCCGAGATTGCGCCACTGCACTTCGGCCTGGCAACAAAGCAAGACTCCATCTCAAAAAAAAGAAAAAAGAAAAGAAAAATTTGGGTTTCATAAGGAGAGCATCAAAATAATCATAAGAAATTAAGATTAAAATATCTTTGCATGGCAGTGCTAGTACAATGGAGTTGGAGTGGCAAAGTCAACATTTCTGTGTACAGCTACAAAGACAGTCTTCAGGGAACAGTTAGATTGTAACCAGCTAAAGAGAAACCAGGATGTTAAATTTGGCTATGCTAGCAAAGAAGCATTCAGGAAAATAAAGAAGCAATTATCAGTGAGCTGAGTTCCAGGCTTATTTTGCTCACTTTTTGTATTTGCATAATGGATGAATAGCATTATTGAGAGCATTTTTAAGTGCCTTAAGATAGGGCTGGCATCCAGCCAGGAAATCCTGCAAATTCAATTTAGAGGGGAATAAAAAAGAAATATGAGAACATAGAGTGGGAGTTGTATTTCGTATTGCCTTTGTCCCTTTTGCACAGTTTCTGAATACATTGACAAATCAGTTTTGTGCCAATGGAATTCAGATTCTGGATATATATACTTTTTAAGAGCGAAAGCTTCTGAGGCTAAAGGTAGAGAATTACTTCCAGTGGCTGGTGTCAAAAGAACAGAACAGCCAATAAATTATGTTTGCCCTAGATCTGACAACCCATGTTTAATTACATTGGTACAGAGTTAACCAGTACCCTGTTCATGTCAAAGATGTTTCTTATTCCTCAAATGTGAGAACCTGATTATGACAGTTTTATACAGTAGTAGATCTCACTAAGTACACTCTTCGAGAATAGATATATGCAATCTTAGAATTGAACACACAGAGCACACCATTGCATTGGAGATGGCAAAAAGGATTGAAGAAACTCCAAGACAACCAGAACTCAGATGTCTGCAGACATAGTAAGTGGGAAATGACGAAAAAAGGAGGGAACAGTTAGATTTCTTGGGTCAAGGATGAATGATATTGATGCAAGAAACAGAGGAGGAGTTTGCTCTTAGAATTAGAGAAATTGGATTGATAGAGAAAGGACTCCTCCATAAAAATGAGCAGATAGTGTTTGATGTATGCCAATGATTTGACTTTATGATGAGTACCTTGCTCAGGTTTAGATAATAATTTGCATGGCAACCTAATATCTGCTGTCAGGTAAAACTTCCTGAAATTTACATAAATAATACCAGATAGCACATATGTTCTATTTTTTTTTTTTTTTTTTTTTTTTTTTTTTCGCTCTTGTTACCCAGGCTGGAGTGCAATGGCATGATCTCGGCTCACTGCAACCTCCGCCTCCTGGGTTCAAGCAATTCTCCTGCCTCAGCCTCCCGAGTAGCTAAGACTGCAGGCATGTGCCACCGTGTCCAGCTAATTTTTGTATCTTTAGTAGAGACGGGGTTTCACCATGTTGACCAGGAAGGTCTCGATATCTTGACCTCATGATCCACCGGCCTCAGCCTCCCAAAGTACTGGGATTATAGGCGTGAGCCACTGCGCCCGGCATGTGTTCTATTTTGATACATACCCTGGTCCTGCAGAGATTGTACCTTTGTTATGAAGCAAGGCCTATATGAAGCACATTATTGTACTTAGACAAAGCCCTGCATTCTAGAGAGAGATACACTGTGAAAAAAGGTACTGTAAATGCTCAATATCAGTTTATCAAAAATATGAATTTTTGTCAAAGTCTAGAAAGGGGATTATATAGCACATAAGAAACTGGAAACAAAATACAAAGTCAAAGGTCCTTAAACAGTGACAGCCAAACGTAACTTTCCAATTATGCAGGAAAGATAACACATGACATTTTTATATACATTTCAGTTTCAAACCATACAGAAAAATTTCGTAGATTCTGCTGGCCAGAGAAATAAAATCAAGTGAAATCAATTATTTATTGTACCATGTAGCTAGTACTAGAAAGAGAAAAAGAAGTAACACCTTCAAATATAGCAAAAACCCAAAGCAGCAAGTATATAGAGTAAAAAGGAGCCATTTTTATAAGAAATAACCACAAAAGTGTTTGAAGAAAGGGAAAAACGCTTTCTCAATTTAGATTAAAAATGGTAAACACACTTGTATTAGTCCTTTTTCATGGTACTATAAAGAATCTCCCCAGGTTGGGTAATTTATGAAGAAAAGAGGTTTAATTGACTCAGAATTCAGCATGGCTAGGAGGCCTCAGGAAACAATCATGGCAGAAGACAAAGCAGACACCTTCTTCACAAGGCAGCAGAAGTGAGTGTGTGAAAACCATTAGATCCCCTAAGAACGCACTCATTATCACGAGAACAGCATGTGAGAAATAGCCCCTGTGATTGAGTTACCTCCACCTGGTCTTTCCCTCAAATGCGGGGATTATGAGGAATATAATTCAGGATGAGATTTGGGAGGAGACACAAAACCTAAAATATCAAAGTGCATAAAGTCTGAACAGTAACCTCTTTTGATTCTGAAAGCAATTCAAAATATAAAAGAGGAATAGGCTCTGGAGCAGTTTCTCTATTTTGCCTGCCTAGAAACATTTCCGATAGTCCAAACTTAAAGGCATGGCAAAAATATTAAAAATTGTCCTGTCCCTTAATGTCTAAAAGAGCTGTATGTGAAAACTGTCTTCTCTAGTGCTGAATTTGAAGATACAACTTGGTTTGTGAGCTAAATTGGTCTTTCTAACACTTTAGCTCCACATTTGACAGTCTAGAACCTCAGAGTCTTATCTGTTTCTGCTGACTCACTTATCCAGGTCGAAAGGCACAACTGCTAGAAGGAAGGAGGAACCCTGACTCAGGTCATTTGATAGCCTGGCTTTCTTACTGTCTGCAGTCCACGGGAACTTCTTGGGCAAGAGTATAGAGTGAGGCAAGAGGGCAAGAGTGTTTAGGAAAACTCTCTACTCACAAAAATTAAGGAAATGAAGGAAAAAGAATTCTGTGATGAGTGCATAAAGCTGACTAAGCTGCTTAAAAAAATAGGTTAAAAGGGATAATTTAGATAAGTCTGTTCAAATCTTTTGTAACAGTCTAACCTAGGTATTAAATGTCTCATGTGCCGGGCGCGGTGGCTCAAGCCTGTAATCCCAGCACTTTGGGAGGCCGAGGCGGGTGGATCACGAGGTCAAGAGATAGAGACCATCCTGGTCAACATGGTGAAACACCGTCTCTACTAAAAATACAAAAAAAAAAATTAGCTGGGCATGGTGGCGTGTGCCTGTAATCCCAGCTACTCAGGAGGCTGAGGCAGGAGAATTACCTGAACCCATGAGGCGGAGGTTGCAGTGAGCCGAGATAGCGCCATTGCACTCCAGCCTGGGTAAAAAAAGCGAAACTCCGTCTCAAAAAAAAAAAAAAAAAAAAATGTCTAATGTTTTTGTATATTCATCTTATTTCTGCCATCCATGTTTTTAAAATAGCATGTGTCCTGTTTAAGAGAGAAGTTCTAGAGTCAGGCTGCCTGAGGCTTGTCCATCACTAACTTGCTATGGGCGCTTAGGAAATAGTAAATAATAATATGATTTGTTTACTGTGGGGACTGAAATACTGAATAAATATAACATTCTATTGGAAGATATATACCAAGCACATTGCAGTAATTGGTTGTTATTATTACTTGATAATAATAACTATTATTTTCAACTTAATATATAGATAATGATATATTGTATCTATATATAGTATATTATGATATAATACGTATACTATATATAAAATATAATATAAATGTATAAGTATATAAACTGAACAGAAGTCAGACAAGAGCCACAAGAGCATCCACCAGTATCAACAAGTTTCTTGTGAGAGAGACATTTTGGCTACGGTTAATATATATATAAAATAGATCATATATTATATGTATAACATAAGTTAATATATAACATTTTAATATTAAGATAATATCATAGTTATTATTATCAAGTAATAGAACACACCTTATAACTGTAGAACAATGCCAGATAGAAGTAAAATATTTACACAAATCAAATGTGCAATTCAAGCTTCTTAGCAGGAATTATTGTGATTTTCTGCAATTTTATGTTGCCTCAGCATCTATTTTGAATATAGGTTTAACTTTCCCATAACAGAAACAGGGTTTAGTCGTACTTAACACAGTTTCCCTTTCTCCATCTCTCGGCTGCTTAATATGTTTTATCCAGACATCTGCTTTATACAACTACCCCATGGTAACTACCTCCCTACAGGTCAGCTACATAGAAACCACTTGACTCAGCCCATAACCCCTAAACCCTGGGTAGAATGAGCAGACATGCAGCAGTGCCCATCTCCTAGTCACAGAGTGACTTCATGGAACTCACACCTGCTTGCCCTAAACTCACCAATTTGAGCTTCCTGAGGGAAATCACTGGGCTGTCACACTGAACCCTAATAAAGGCTTTTGCCCACAGTTCCTGAAATCTTCCTTGTTTCCCACCCACTGGATGAGTGTGTGGGTCTTGGACAGCTTCCTCCTTCCTGCTGACCCCATGAGGTTCTCTTGTCTCTGGGATCTGTTAGTAATAAACTGTTTTTGTTATTTCATATGTTTCGTTGGTTTGCCTCCTCTGGATCTCACTTTGGTCAATAAACCTCAATTTAACTTCTTTCCTGGTCAGGACTCTTCTAGAAAGTGGCTATCATGTCAAGAATAAACTGGACAGAGGTCAGACAAGAGTCAGACCAGAGCTGCAGGAGCATCCACTAGTATCAATCGGTTTCCTGTGAGAGAGCGATTCTGGTTACAGGTTCATCAGTTAAGGTTAAGGTCATCCACCAGGATAAAGAAATATCCTGCGAAACACAAACTCTAAATATCCATGACCATATCTGCTAAAGGCTCATTAGGGCAGGACTAGAGTTTATAGCAACTCTTTAGACAGAGATTTCAAGACCAAATCAGAAAAAAATACTACATTATTATTTTAAATATTTGAGATTATCATTAATGTTTCAGCAGACTTTAATCTGAGCTGTTCTCTACATTTTCACATGTAACTACACATTTAACAAAATATAGTAAATATTTATGAATTGAAAAGCAATTCTTTTTTAAAAATACATACATATGTATTATATATATATATATATGTATATATATATATATATATTTTATTATACTTTAAGTTCTAGGGTACATGTAGAGACCTTGCAGGATTATAAGATAGGTATACACATGTCATGGTGATTTGCTGCCTCTATTCCTCCTTCACCTATATTAGGTATTTCTCCCAGTGTTATCCCTCCCCAATTTCCCACCCTCTGCCATCCTTCCCCTAATGCCCCATTCCCCAACAGACCCCAGTGTGTGATGTTCCCCTCCCTGAGTCCATGTGTTCTCGTTGTTTAATACCCGCATATGAGTAAGAATAGAAAGTGTTTGGTTTTCTGTTTTTGTATCAGTTTGCTGAGAATGATGGTTTTCAGATTCATCAATTTCCCTACAAAAGACATGAATTCATCCTTTTTTATGGCTGTATAGTATTCTGTGGTGTATATGAGCCACATTTTCTTTATCCAGTCTATCATTGAAGGGCATTTAGGTTGGTTCCAGGTCTTTGCTATTGTAAAATGTGCCACAATGAACATACCTGTGCATGTGTCTTTATAATAGAATGATTTATAATCCTTTGGGAATATACCTAGTAATGGGATTGCTGGGTCAAATAATATTTCTATTTCTAGATCCTTGAGGAATTGCCTCACTGTCTTCCACAACAGTTGAACTAATTTACACTCCCACCAACAATGTAAAAGTGTTCCTATTTCTCCACGTCCTCTCCAATATCTGTTGTCTTCAGAATTTTTGATGATCACCATTCTAACTGTCATGAGATGCCAACTCAATGTTTTGATACACATTTCTCTAATGACCAGTGATGATGAGCATTTTTTCATATGTTTGTTAGTCACATAAATGTCTTCTTTTGAAAAATGTCTGTTTCTATCCTTTGCCCACTTTTTGATGTTTTTTTTTTCTTGTAAATTTGTTTTGTTCTTTGTAGATTCTGATTATTAGCCCTTTGTCAAGAGATGCAGAAGAGGTCTTTGACAAAATTCAACAGTGATTTATGGTAAAAACTCTCAACAAACTAGGTATTGACAGAACATATCTCAAAATAATAAAAGCTATTTATGACAAACCCACAGCCAATATCATACTGAATGGGCAAAAATTGGAAGCATTCCCTTTGAAAACTGGCACTAGACAAGGGTGTCTTCTCTCACCATTCCTATTTAACATAGTAATGGAAGTTTTAGACAGAGCAATCAGGCAAGAAAAATAAATAAATGGGATTCAGTTAGGAAAAGAGGAAGTCAAATTGTCTCTATTTGCAGGTGACATGATTGCATGTTTAGAAGATCCCATCATCTAAGCCCAAAATCTCCTGAAACTGATAAGCAACTGCAGCAAAGACTCAGGATACAAAATAGATGTACAGAAACCACAAGCATTCCTATACACCAATAACAGACAAACAGAGAGCCAAATCAAGAACGTACTCCCATTCACAATTGCCACAAAGAGATTAAAATGCTGAGGATTACAACTAACAAAGGATGTGAAGGACCACTTCAAGGAGAACTACAAACCACTGCTCAAGGAAATAAGAGAGGACACAGGTGAAAAAACATTCCATGCTCATGGTTAGGAAAAATCTGTATTGTGAAAATGACCATACTGCCTAAGGTGATTTATAGATTCAAAGCTACCTCCATCAAACTGCCAATAACCTTCATCACAGAACTGGAAAAAAACACCTTAAACTTCATATGGAACCAAAAAATAACCCACATAGCCAAGACAATCCTAAGCAAAAAGAACAAAGCTGGAGGCATCATACTACCACACTTCAAATTACACCTCAGGGCTACAGTAATCAAAACAGCATGGTACTGGCACCAAAACAGAGATATAGACCAATGGAACAGAACAGAGGCCTCAGAAGTAACACCACAATGAATCAGCAACCAACAAAATGGGAAAAAATTTTAGCAATTCTTCACTAAGATGTGAAATATTTATATTCATAGCTGTTTTCAATCATATAAACTTTTTCTTAACATTGTATCAATGTAAAATATGATTTTATCAGACTTCAGAAAATATTTTTAAAATTCCGTGTTTATTTATGTTTTTGACATTTGGTTGAAAATTTTCTTATGGGAAAAAATGCTTCTTTACCTTAAACAAGTCACTAAAAATGCTATTAATATTTGTGAGGTATCCACTAAACTTAACATAATTAAATTTAGAAACAAGACAGGAATATCTACAACCTATTGATATTTAGTTTAAATCCAGTTCAGTGCATTTTGAAACAGTACTCATTTTCGCACTATGTTACACACACAGATTTATGCTTTGTTGATACTATGACATCTATGTCACTATCTTCCCTCACTACTTACAGATAATTGATTAAAAAAAAAAAAAAAAAAAAAAAAAAAAACTTGGTTCCTACAGATAACAGTGGACTAATTTAGTTGAACAGAAAATACGTAAAGCAAGAGATTCTAAGTCTAATTTACTTATCTCAATATTTGGAAATGGCATTTTTGCTAAGCAAAGAAAGGTTTTCTCTCATACCTTACTTTGCAGTGAAGTAGAAGGAAAATGAGCCAATATATATCCATCTGCTGATGAACGTGAAATTGACTTTATGAACAGTGTGTGGCCCATTAATTGGATTCAGATTGCCATTAATGGATATAAGTGGATGTCCAGGAAGAGGAACCTGTGGAGATTTTCTTAAGCACATTTTCTAGTGAATACACACCTCCAAAACACTCTCACTATTCTGATTTCTACTAATATACAATAAATCCTTGGATTCCCGTGTCATGCTACTTCTCACATGAATATAAAAGGGACAGAAGATTGACTAATTCACTTCATCTCCAAGATTTTTAATATTAGAAGTAAAGTAAACATATATATGAAGATTACCTAACTGAGATTAAATTTCAAACTCCCATACCACTTGCCACTGCTTATAAATAATTTGCCAACTATTCCCAATCCTCACCAATTCTTTTGTTGTGGCTTGGAATATTTGTTTAGATCCAAAATAACATGAAGAGGCTGTGTGCAGTGGTTCACACTTGTAATCCCAGCACTTTGGGAGGCCGGGGTGAGTGGATCACCTGAGGTCAGGAGTTTGAGACCAGCCTGGCCAACATTGCAAAGCCCCATCTCTACTAAAAATACAAAACATAGCCCTGCATTTTGGTGCGTGACTGTAATCCAGCTACTTGTAAGGCTGAGGCAAGAGGATCGCTTGAATCTGGGAGACAGAGGTTGCCGTCAGCCAAGATCACACCACTGCACTACAACTTGGGCAATAAGGGTGAGACTTTGTCTCATAAATGAATAAATAACATAAATAAAACAGTAGTTCCCTAGAGGTACTTCAACCTTCTCTTTGGAAGATCTTGCCCCTCAAAGTATTATCAAATTGTTTTTCTTTTTAAATCCAAAGAATGAATGCCCATTTGAGAGTAAAAACTAGTTGCTATGTCTACCAATTGCCAACCACCACTGTGTCCTTAGAAACCATGCTATTTCCATGTTTCAGTGTGCACCGAAAGAAATCTAGTATAGGAATTGGCTTCCTCCCTCACTTGTGCATTTGTCCATTGCACGTTATATCAAGTGGGTTTGACACTGCTTTAGTAACTTGCAGAGAAATGGTAGCAAAACTGTCCTGATATTTTTGTTAATCAAAATCTGTAGCTTCCCCTCTAAGAGAGTCAAGCATGAGCCCATGGGTCATGAATAGAATTTGAGCATAACGCTGAAGTGAAAATGATTCATCATCTCTAGAACTAACCCATTTTGTGTAGAGAAAGTTTGCTTTGTTCAAACTATTGCTTTAGGGAAAGTTCTTAACAAGAATACCTCTTGTTTTTCCATAAGAGACATTCCTTGATGGGTCTGTTACACAACTTATTCAGAATGCAAGTTTTGTTTTGCTTTGTTTATAATAAACATAGTTCAGAATTATTGCTAAGGCTAAACCCATGTTCCACATTTTTTATCTCATGCATTTTTAAAAGCTATTTTAAATTTCTGCTTCCAATCTCATTTTATTTTATTATTTCAACTGGGTAATTGTCTTTGTAGTTTATGTTTCCTTTCAGATATTCTGACAGAGAAACTTCATCATTTCTTGCAAATCAAAACAACATTGAGATACCATCTCACGCCAGTTAGAATGGCGATCATTAAAAAATCTGGAGACAACAGATGCTGGAGAGGATGTGGAGAAATAAGAACACTTTTACACTGTTGGTGGGAGTGCAAATTAGTTCAACCATTGTGGAAGACAGTGTGGCGATTCCTCAAGGACATAGAAATAGAAATTCCATTTGACCCAGCAATCCTGGGTATATATCCAAAGGATTATAAATCGTTCTACTATAAGGACACATGCACACGAATGTTCATTGCAGCGCTGTTTACAATAGCAAAGACCTGGAACCAACGCAAATGCCCATCGATGATAGACTGGACAGGGAAAATGCGGCATATATACACCATGGAATATTATGCAGCCATTAAAAACGATGAGTTTGTGTCCTTTGTAGGGACATGGATGAACCTGGAAACCATCATTCTCAGCAAACTGACAGGAGGGCAGTAGATCAAACACCGCATGTTCTCACTAATAGGCAGGTGTTGAACAATGAGAAAACATGGACACAGGGAGGGGAGCACTACACACTGGGGTCAGTTGGGGGGAAATAGGGGAGGGATGGTGGGGGGTGGGGAGCTGGGGAGGGATAGCAAGGGGACAGATGCCAGATGTAGGTGATGGGGAGAAAGGCAGCAAATCACACTGCCACGTGTGTACCTATGCAACAATCTTGCATGTTCTTCACATGTACCCCAAAACCTAAAATGCAATAAAATAAATAAATGGAAAAAATAAATAAATAAAAGAAACTTCATCATTTCTCTATTAGGATATTTCCAGTCGCATTATTTATTTCTTTTTCTCCTATAATTTGCAGTACTATCATTGGATTAATTTTTTAAATCAACTTTAGACAAGAATAATTTCCATTCAAGTTTGATAAAGTTCAATTTGCTTTTTTCTTTTATTTTTCATGTTTATAATAATTGGGTAAGAAATCTTTACCCATTCAAAATCCACAAAAAATAATTTTTAGACATTTTACAGCATAACACCTAATTCATATTTTGTTTTATGAATTAATTTATTTTGTATATGTCATGACTTTAGTTTTAAGTTCCTTTTCTTCACATCCACTTGTCCCAGCACCATTTATTGAAAAGATTTTATTTTCCCCCATTGAATTGCCTTGGCAGTTTTTTTGGAAGTTAACAAATATCCGTGGCCCGATTTCTGGAATCTCTATGATGTTTCATTTATTTTTATGTCTGCCCTCACACTAATACAACCCTGTACTTAATAAGTTTATACTAAGGTTTCAAATCACATGGTGAAAGACTTTCAAGTCTGTTCTTCCTGGGCAAGCATTTTTGCTCTTCTAGGTTCTTTGAATATCTATATACATTTTAGAATCGGCTTGACAATTTACAAAAAAAGCCTCCCAGCTCTCTCCTTCAAATTTCTTTAAATTTATAGATTTGTGATATTTTACAATGCACCCTTCAGTCAATGAACATGATATTCACTCCATTTTTATGTTTTCTTTCATTTCTCTCAGATCTGTATTACAGTTTTCAGTTTAGAGCTTTTACAAATATTACATTAAATGTGTCTCCAAGTATTTTCTGTATTCTATGCTACTGTAAATTATAATTTACTCTGAGCTTTAATTGTAATTGTAAGACACAAAAAGACATCAATTTTTGTTTCATGCCCGGTTTTCTATGAAACCACCACATTGTTTAATTATTAACAACGTTCTTGTAGCTTCCTTATAATTTCCTACAAAAGCAATAATGTCAAATGCAAATAGCGTTTTGCAGCTTACTTCCCATTTACATATATTTTCCCTTTCTTTAATTCATATACTAGAATCTCTAGCATAATGCTGAATTACAACTATAGGTATTCCAATATTAAACAAATATTGCTCATTTCAATTAGATAAGATTTTACTAAAGATTTTCTGGTTCTATGATTTTGCATCAATGTATGCATCAATTTTTACATTATGTTTTCTTTTATAATTATTTCTGATTTTGTTGTTATGGTAATCATAATTAAATAAGTACACATTTCCTACTCTATCAACTAAGATTTATATGATTAATCCATTAAATATTTTTTTGATTTTCTGATTTTGATATTATGGTAATCATAATAAATCAGTAAACATTTCTTACTATGTTTCATCAACTAAGAGTTATATGATTCATTCATTTAATATTTAATTGAATCTATCAGTTCATTTACATAAGGCTGGGTTTTTTTGTTTTTGTTTTTTTCTTTCTTTGTATAAAGGATTTTAATCATCAGTTATCTATCTTTACCAGAAATAGGACTATTTAGCTTTTCTGTTTCTTCTTAAATTAATTTTGATAAGCTGTGTTTTTCAAGATATTTGCCACTTTGGTTTAAGTTTCCAGATTTGGTAGAATAAAGTTGCTAGATAATATTATCTCAGCTATTGTGTGTTACAAATATAGTGCAACCTACTCTTTCATTGCTTTTGCTTGAGCAATCTAATTAATTAAATTGATTTCAATAATTTATTTAAAATAATAATTTGTTTAATTTATCGTTATTTTTTTTTCTTTCAGAGATGTCTGTTCTATTTATTTATATTTTACTTTTATTTAATATGAAAGCTTCTCTTCCACTAGCCTCTTTTGGTAGGAGCTGAAATCATTAATTTTTAAATTCTTTTCTCTCCTTTTCTAATATAAACATTTGCAGTTGTAATTTTTTATAAAGCCACTTCTTTACATTTACTTCATAAGTTTCAAACTTTTTATTTGCATTTAGTGAGATATTTTCCAATATTTCTTTTGAACCCTGCATTAAATGTCCTAGCCAATAAAAAGATGGAGCAGCGGTTTTATATATATATATATTTAATCTTACCTATATAATTAAATAGGAAATAGAACTTGAGCACTGTGAGTGTTTATAAACAAATGATTGCATATGTAGAAAATTCAAGATAATCTAAGCGCAAATCATGATTTCTATTGAGTAAATTACTGGCTAAAATGTCAAGATAAAACTAATTTTTGGAAGGCTTCTGGATTCAGCTCCAGCATGTAAATTGTATGTCATACCTCTCATCATAACAGCAAGAAACAGATGGAGAAACTGAGTGTTATTAGCTTTTCTTGGTATCCAGAGAATACAGCTTATCCAGAGAAATATAGAACTGAAGTCTCCTTACATAGAACAGAAACTGCTGGTCCTACCATGAATTTGTAGGTCTACTTAAATGGCAAATTTGATAAACTGCTGTAAACTGAGTGTAGATAAGTTTGACAGTAAAATACGCCAGGAGACTGGAAACCTAGGGGAAGGGACTGACACTTTCATTGACTTTACATACAATATTCTCACTAGATTCATGTAGGACCTGAAAAAGTTTCTCCACTCTGGCAAGAGAAAGGCAAGAGTGATGTTTTTGAAGGACATCTAGAGCCTTCTCCAAAGCAAAGACCTATTCTCCAGCAGTAATGGCTTTGCCAGAGTCACATCCAGCTGAGACAAGTGTATTTTTCCGTTTCTGATCCTTCCTAGCTTTCTTGCCTAATACAAGCTGGAAAAATCTGTAAGAAGACATTGTCACCAGGGGTCAGGGTTTCAAGGAAATAGATCAGAAGCACAGCAACCAGAAGAGAGAGAGTAGGAGGCAGCGGGAAATAAAATGTGAGACCGCCAATATTAGTGAAAATCACAGACATGGGATACAGGCCCACTGAAACATTGAGATTTAATCTGAAGATAACAGAATACTCCTCCTTTATCACACCTTACCACCACAACAATGGAGCTCCAGGATAATAAGAAAGCTGCCAGATACAGGCTCTCTCTAAGGGAACCTAGGGAAGCGTAAAGTCAGCAAGGAGGACTAAATCAAGGACAATAGAGAAATCTGAAGACTGTAGAACAGGGTTGTACAATCTTTTGGCATCCCTGGGCCACACTAAAGAATTGTCTTGGGCCACACATAAAATACGCTAACACCAATGATAGCTGATGAGAGCTAATATATATGTATATATGTCCTAGTATTTTAAGAAAATTTAAAAATCTGTGTTGGGCCACATTCAAAGCCATCCTGGGCCACATGCTGCCCATGAACCATGGGTTGAACAAGCTTGCCTAGAATTTTACACTAGATCAAATAATAAACACAAGCCCACATAAATCCTTACATTAAATGTCAATTATCCTCGGTCCCTATTACCCAATAAAACATAAACAGCTTTCAACAAAAATATATAAAATTATGCCAATTGCAATAAAATACTTAATCTGAAGAGACAAAACAAGAATCAGAACCATACCTAGATATAATACAACTGTTAGAATCATCATTCTGAGAAAATAATTGTAACTCCTATGTTAAAGGCTCTTTACAGAAAAAAGAGAGATGTGTTATATAAGCAGAGAAATGAAAAATAATCTAAGGAATAACCAAAAGAAAATGCTAAGGAGAAAAAAAAAATAGGCCCATTGATGGGTTTATTAATCAGCTTCCATGACTGAAGAAAGAATGAGTGAGCTGTAGGTAAGCCCAAAGAAAATTTCAAAGCTGAAATGTGAAGAGAAGAAAAATGAAAAGAACAAAACAAAAGAGAACATTAAAGAGCTGTAAGACAATTTCAAGAAATATAATATACTTCTAATTGGCTTAATAGAAGAAAAAAGAAAAATTGAGCAAAAAAAATCAGTGTTTGCAGTAATTGTGGCTAAGATTCACACTATGAGAGCCCTCTACTTCATGGCAAGCTTTCAGCATTTACAGAATAGGTCTAGGTAAGCAGAGAAGCAAGTTGCCTAAGTGGACGTGGTTATATGATGATGTCTTTAACAAGGCAACTAGTTCCCTCAAAGGGCAAACCCAGCTTCTTCTCATATTCAGTGGATAATTAACACATTCTAGTATTTTAAAAAATAATCATTATTATGGTGACTAGCTTCACTCGATTATCTAGCGTCACCAAATCTCTATCATCTATCATCGTTGACAGGCATGGCTCAGTTTAGCCAATGAAGCACTCCACTTCCAAGATTTTGACTTGTGATTAATCCAATTATCTCCTCTGCTATAAGGAGAAAAGATCATATTGGATAGTTTTGTTTCCTGCAGCAAAGTAATTTTCTGCATGACCAGCAATAATGCAATGTGGGAGATCTTAATAAGAAGCAATTATTTTTAAATTTAAAACTTCAACAGAATGCAGATTGTAATAATATAGCAGAGATGTGCACAAAATTATGAGTCACTTTAAAAACTGTTAACCCTGCAATGTGTTCTTATATGAGCAGTGCAATAAAAGAAACATAACTAAAGCAGAAAATATTTCTGAGTCTCCTGGAAACACATATATAATACTGGAACTGACAAGGTAATACTTTCTTTTTATGGCATTCCATAGTTTCATGTGCTACCTTGTTTTCATCTTTAAATTTGATAGTAATTTTTACTGAAATAAAGAAACATTTTTGAAAAGAGCACATAATTTTTTTTTTTTAACCAAAGAGAAAATGTTAATGTCTGATGCCAGAAAATGATCAATGATAAAAGATGAAATTTTGCAAATTTAAGTCATTGAATATGTTAAGGAAAATATAGCCTCTGGCCCTCATTATCATGATGCGTAAATTGAGTTAAACAATTGAGATCTCTGTGATCTATTATTTCCAACTGTGAAGACAGGAAGCTATCACTACTAGATGGATGCAGTATATCTATATCTGTAACTATAGCTATAGCTATAGCTCTCTATATCAATGTTATCTATTATCTAGCTTTTATTTTTTGGTAGTTAGCTATTTAATCCTCTGTTGAAATCAGATTCCACATTGAGACAGGATTGTTCCCTTGACCTCCCTTCATGGGCGGGAACTGGAGTGGCTTGTTTCACTCAGCCTGCTGCTGGCCACTCCTTGGAAGAGGGAGAGTGCCATTCGGGAACCAGAAGAAACGAACACTGGAATCAGCTGGCTGCTTCTCTCTGTTAGGAGCAAGCTCTGTGTATTCCACAGCAACGTCCAAGCCCCTGCCCTCCCTGCACCCAGGTTCTTATTCCCGTCCAGAAAGAATCAGGTCACTCAAATGGATTGAAGGGTAGGATTTTACTGGGCGATGGATGTGGCTCTCAGTGGAATGGGGAGTTGGAAAGGGGATGGTGCGATAATAAGGCAATCTTTCCCTGAAGCTGCATTGTCTGAAGTTAGCTGCATCTATCTGTAGCCTCGGACGCTCAGCTGCTTGTATTCTCAACACTCAGCAGCCTGCATCCCCAACCTCTTGCATCAGCAACTTCTATGGCTCTGCCAACTGAAGCCTTTTTATGGGCATATGACAGGGGGCTGGACCAACCAAAACGGCAATTATTTGGGTGGAAAAATGGGATCAATTGTTTTCACTTAGGGCCGAGGTTCAAGGCTAGAGGGTGGAGTTTAGCTGGGAACCCAGCCATTCTGTATCAATATTTGAGGATACTGAAGGTGAGATTATGAAAACAGAAAAGAATAGCACCTAGAAAGAGTTGAGAGAGAGGTAGAACACAGAACGCTTTTGGTCTGAGACAGGACCTTATGTGCTTACATGTGAACTGTTTCCTGTAAGCCCATTGGTTGTTTAGCTTATTCCCTTTCTATTCTATCCTGCAGCTTCTTCCTTACCTCTGTTGTTTTCAAAGAGTACTTCAAAGGGGTTAAAATAAATAGCAGTTAAAGGCTTTTGTTTTAAAATGCTTCCTTCTTAATCTGGAAATAGACACACTACATCAATATCAAAAGTTCTGTTAATGATTTTAGGATTGAATAGTACCTTAAATAGTTACAAGACATTAATACTTATTGAATTCTTATAAAGTAGTAGGACTTCTCCTGAGTATTTTATATAAAAGACCAGAGAGGCCTTTATATACTTTGTATTTCATATAAAATAAATCCCAACCAATCTATCTGTAAGAGCTGCATTCCACTTACGAGACTTCAAATTTTCTTACCCAGCCCTTTTTT
Organism: Cebus imitator; assembly: GCF_001604975.1. Classification (NCBI taxonomy): domain Eukaryota; kingdom Metazoa; phylum Chordata; class Mammalia; order Primates; family Cebidae; genus Cebus; species Cebus imitator. The sequence continues at coordinate 2,648,034 of NW_016107350.1, read as the reverse complement.
CCCATAGCCCTTGCTAACATTTCTGGTCATTTGATTTAAAACTAAAAATATCTAAAAGATCAATAAAGATATATATTAATACTAAGAGATTATCACTGATCACATAAATTGGTAAAGGCTTCACTACAAGCCATTTGATTTTAATTTTTAGTCCCTATTATTATTTATTTAGGAAGAAAGAAAAGTTTTGAAAGATCATGGTTTCTAAACAAAATGGTCATATTTGTTTCCTGCCTCAGTTTTATGATCATTAAAACGATCAGAGTTACCATGAATTCTGCTGACAGACGACTCACTGGTACGTTGCTTCTAAATTAACATTTATAAATTATTGAGTTGTAGTTGAGATGATATTTGCACAACTGCAGCAGCCATCTCTCTTCTTCCTCCCCTGATAACCTTATTTTGTCACATAAAACAATAAAAGAAAATGAAGATCTGTGTCTCACCTCAACACAAACAAGAGTTTTAGAATATTTTTTACAGTATCAGTGAGCTCTGCATTTTTGGGATAAGTTTTTCCAAGGAAGCTTTGTTTCTCACCAGTTTGACAAAGAAGTTTTATGCAACGCAGATGTGGGTAAGAAAAAGGAAGGAGATGAAGTTGAAGATGAATAAAAGATGAAGCTGAAAGAAAAGTGGGAAGGGAGTGAGGGAGGGGCAGAAGGCCTGGCATAGAAGCACTGTCATTGCTGGACTTAAGGTCAAGTTCATGACTAATCTAGAGAAAGATTGAGCCTGGACGTTGAAAAACTGGGTTTATATAGACTATGTGACACTTCCCATGTGCAGCTTATTTAAATAGAAATAGACTGTAGAGTATGTTTGATGTTGATAGGTGCTGTGGAGTAAATTTTTCTTTTAAATCGATATGGGATGAGCAGTTGAAGGAAAGTTTGCTATTTTAAATTGTGTTAAACTTTGTTATCTGTTACCTAGTTTTTCTCTTTGCTAATCATTTACTTCTTAAAATAACTATAGTTTACTGTGGTTTCATTTGCATCTATTTTATTAGGAGTGACCATAAGTGCCATTTTTATATGCTAAAGGCCCACTTATTTTTTCCCTTCATTAATTTTGTAATTGGCAAATCTATTATTTTTCTCAGTAATGTGTAAAATTTTTTTAAATCTATATTATGGAAAGTTGCCCTTTGGTCTATGAGATAATTGTAAATATGTTTTTCAGACTGTCATTTGTGCTTAGATCTAATTATTTATTTTTTTCAAAATGAGTGATTTAAAAATGCTATATAGGCAAAATTATGAATCTTCATGACTTCAGGGTTTTTCTAATGTTGAAAAATATTTCCTGTTTTAACATTATTTAAAATCACTCATAATTTATCCTATTATTAATATGTTTTTATGTTTTATATCAGGCACAATAGAAATTCCTAAATAATGTTTACCTCAGTCAATGTCTTCAAATAGTTGGGAATATAATTGGAGAGATAAAAAGAGGAAAAATAAAAAAATAAAAAAACAATTTATAATTTCAGAAGCAAACTCTGTTAAGTGGCACTACAAGTAAGACAAAGTTAGGGATCTGGAGTCATAGGTGAAGTCAGGCTTCAAGTATTTCTTTAAAGGTGTATATGACTTACAAAGAGAAAAGAAGTAGTAGCATGACTTAAGTATTAATCTAAAGCATTTCTCTTAAAAAGAATGTTTTTAGGCAGGCACAGTCGCTCATGTCTGTAATCCTAGCACTTTGGGAGGCAAAGGCGTTTAGGAGTTTAGGAGTTGCAGAGTACCCTGACCAACATGTTGAAACCCTATCTCCACTAAAATCACAAAAACTAGCCAGGCATGGTGGTGGGTGTCTGCAGCTCCAGCTGCTCAGGAAGCTGGGGCAGGAGAATTGCTTGAACCCAGGAAGTGAAGGTTTCAGTGAGCCAAGATGGCATCACTGCACTCCAGCCTGGGCAATAGAGTGAGACTCCATCTCGAGAAGAAAAAAAAAGCTTTTAGTGTTTCTAGTCTTTTTTTTCTAACTTCGAAACAAAGCTGAGGCATCATATTCACCCCTATGGTGGAAGGTATAATTTAGCTGAAAAACTCTTAGACAGGTATAGCTTTCACAATTCTTTATTTTTAATTTTCATCAAGTATTTCACTTTATTGTGTTATTTATAGAGTTATTAAAGGAAAACATGAAATTTGTGACAAATGGCAATACTTAAGGACGTATGGGAATTGAACAAAAATTAAGATGAGTTTTCTTCTTTTAAAGCTATAGACGAGTTTAATTTATTATTAGCTTTTATGTTAGTGTGTGAATGAAAGGTTCAGGAGTGTAGTATCTAAATGAAATATGTGTGATATTTTAAATGAAGAATTTAGCAGATTTTTATCAGTGTGTGTTACAAGACGGGTTAAAGTAAGCTTCACTAGCCACATGCAGTTTAATTTCTCAATCTTTTAAGAGGAAAACATATTAAAATAGATATGTTTAGAGAGATTTTATTAAGGATATATCCAGTGTAGAAAGAGAGACATTCATTTCAAACATATTCCTGAAATTACTTTTAGCAACTGGAATAACTTTACATATAAAAGTATCAACTCAGCTTCAATATTATCCTTTCTTGCAGTGATTTCGCTTCCAGCAAGTGGAAGGAAAATAAATATACACACAGACAAAATTTTATTTTATTTGCTATGGAAACATTTTTATGTTATACATGAGAGGTTACAGCAATATCAGTTTTAACTTGGGTTCATAATACAGTTTCTCAAGGATAGGTTCGTGGTCATCGTCTTGTCAATCATTATACTTTGTCCCTCATTCATTCAATTAACAGAAGGCTATTGGGGCTAGCGAGTATTGAGGTTTTCACTCATGGGCTTAGGGAGAATGTGGGAAACAAAACAGTAGGCTCATGGCTACAGCTGCTATCTCTCAAGAAGACAAAATCTGTATACACAGCCCCACTGTTTCTCTCGATTTTATTATTATTATGTTTTCATTTATTATGATTAAACTTTAAGTTCTGGGGTCTGTGTGCAGAACGTGCATATTTGTTACATAGATACACATGTGCCATGGTGGTTTGCTGCACCCATCACCCTGTCATCTACATTAGGTATTTCTCCTAATACTACCCCTCCCATAACACCCCAACCCCCTGCCATCACTCCCCTAGCCCCCCACTCCCTGAACAGGCCCTGGTGTGTGGTGTTCCGCTCTCTGCGTCCACGTGTTCTCATTGCTCAACACTAACTTATGAGTTAAAACATGCAGTGTTTGGTTTTCTGTTCTTGTATCAGTTTGCTGAGAATGATGGTTTCTAGCTTCATCAATGTTCCTGCAAAGGACATGAATTCATCCTTCTTCATAGCAGCATAGTATTCCGTGGTGTATATGGACCACATTTTATTAAACTTTTAGTTCTATGGATATTGTCTTCATATTGGCTGTGGAAGGAACTTGATGAACCCATATTTAAGCTGTGTGTCCATCTTAACAAGCTGCTAAATTCTGCATCCAGGGAAAGGCATGGTAGATCATGCTTGAGTCAGGCACTGACCTACCTCTGTGGTCACAGAAATGAGGAATGGCAGTCCTGTGAAGACCATGCACACTGGCAAAAGGGCCATCTCTCAAACAGAATGTAGAGTTATTCAAATTAGAGAAGATATAGGGAAGCCTGCAAATAAATGTTAACTGTAGCCTACCAGAATTACAGTCTAACACAATTACAAAGGACTTCATGGTGTTTCAAATCCTGACTGATACTAATTTTCAGAATTCATGGAGGAGAAATCAGAACTCCCCAAAATTATCAGAGAATTACAAAGTCATACATTATTATTAAACATTTTCAGTGTTCTTTATCTTCTACTCATTAATATGGATATCAACATTGCTTAATAAATTATATTTAACAGTAACTACAAAAAGTTATAGCATACAGATAATGTCCAAATCCTTGGAACTGCCAGGAAACACTCAGGATGGGGTTTGATTATTGTAACACTGGCATCTCTCAGCAGCGTTAACCTCCTACACATACTCGTATGCAGCATTGCCTAAGGAAGCTCATATTTTGCTTCCAGAGCTTATTTCTTGAAATACCACTCATAGGTATTTATAAGCATGCTACATGCTGCAAACCTAATACTATTGATTTTGTTCACAAAATCGACTCACTTTTATCAGTAAACCAGGCCTGAAACATACTCCCCTAACAGTGCAAAGGCTGCAAGCAAAACTGACTGGATTCTGACTGCTTCTCCCTTATGTGAGTTATTCCAGTTTCCAGAAAGGGTGCGTTGAGCCCGTTAGTCTTGCCTGTTAGACTTCCTGTTTTTGCTTTTAATTTGATGTCAGTGAATTCCTTGGACCAACAACCTCTATGTCTCAATAGTAAGCTTACAGTATTTTTTTTATGCTTTCCAAATTTCTGGACTCATAGTTTCAGGATTATAAATTTGAAAGAAGATTAGTTTCCTTGTAAATGCCAGGAAGGAATTCCCTCATAGAATCAGCATATGAAGTTCTAAGATTTCATGCAATTTAACAGTAACAGAAATTTTTAAGAGACTGTTTGGAGCCAGCGTGTTGGGGACATAGAATCAAAAAGTGCACCTTGAACCACAAGTAAAAATCATGGTAAAAGGCAGGCACATGCATACATTGGTCCCTATGAGCTCTGCTACCTATTATAGCATTTGTCACAGATTGGATGTCCAATAAGGATTTACTCAAGAGAAATTAAGTCCTGTCTGCCATTAATCTCACTGTTTGTAACATACATATATATTCTAAAGAACCACAGAAAATTTTCAATTTGCACTTATCTATATCTATAAATTAATTTTTATTTCTTACTAGGTATTAACTTAGGGTATAGTATTTGACAAATGGTATAAGGCCAGCACATGCGTATATTGGTCCCTATGAGCTCTGCTGTCTATTATAGCATTTGTCTTCCAAGTTAATATGTAATTTCTCTTCCAAGGTAAAAAGATGACTTATTCCATAAAACTGCCAAAGACCGTCTACTTTCCAATCTGTGCCACACATGCTCCTACCTCTCACCACCCTACTGATCACACAAACCAATTACATGGCTGAGTTTTCTTGCACAGTAGCTCTGCTGGTACCATATTCACAATTGTATGTGTTATATTTGGCTGTGAATACTAGGGACACAAAAATCGTGGCTTAAAATCTAGAAGATCATTTCACTCTTACAGTAATATTCATATAAGCAATCAAGTCAGCCACGAATCAGGCTACTTTCCAGTTCCTTCTTTATCAGAGCTATAGTCATTCTCACCCTCATGATCCAACATGAATCTTTGGCCATCACGTTGGCTAACTGCAAACAGCAGTGTGGAAGATGCAGTAATATACTTCAGGAGCTCTGTAAAACGTTTCTCAGGAGGAACTGTCATATAATAGTTCTACTTTTACCCTTTTAGTCACATGCCACTACTCAACACAAAGATGAGAAATGTATCTTTCATTTCAGTTGGCCATGACGTCAGTTAGAAATTAGTGGCGTTGTATCGAAGAAAATTCCAAAAAGAAGACAACTAGTGTCTCTGCACGGATTTTTTTTCATTGTTCTTTAAATTTTCCTTATTATACCATCAGTTTAACAATTAATGAAATCACCTGCACATGATATTCAGAGGGTATAAAAGCGACTTGACTCGCCTGACTTTGTGCTTTTTGAAATTTATTTCTATTTTATAAACTTTATCCATCATCATGCCATGCTTCTTGTGATATTTCATGGATCTGACCTCAAATATAAGAAGAATATTAAACAAATGGTCTTGATTATTCAGGTGTCAAATATTAAAGGCAGATGTAACGTAGATGGAAAAAATGAATTTTATATGAACAAATGGAGACTGAGTTATTTGACTAGATCTTTGCTTATGTGATGTAAAACAAAGAAAACAGAGATAAAAACAATGTTTAATATAAAATTTAACTATTCTTTACCTAGCAAGAAATAAAAATTAATTTATAGATATAGATAAGTGCAAACTGAAAATTTTCTGTGGTTCTTTAGAATATATATGTATGTTACAAACAGTGAGATTAATCACAGACAGAACTTAAACTTTCTTTTGAGTTAAGCATTATTGGACATGCAATCTGTGACAAATGCTATAACAGGTAGCAGAGCTCATAGGGACCAATATATGCATGTGCCTGCTTTTTACCATGATTTTTACTTGTGGTTCAAGGTGCACTTTTTGACTCTATATCCCCAACATTCTGGCTCCAAACAATCTCTTACAAATTTCTATTACCGTTAAATTGCATGAAATCTTAGAACTTCATATACTGCTTCTATGAGGGAATTCCTTCCTGGCATTTATAAGGAAATTAATCTTCTTCCAAATTTATAATCCTGAAAATAAGAGTCTAGAAATTTGGAAAGTATAAAAAAAAATCATAAGCTTACTATTGATATATAGAGGTTGTTGGTCCAAGGAATTCACTGACGTCAAATTAAAAGCAAAAACAGGAAGTCTAACAGGCAAGACTAACGGGCTCAACGCACCCTTTCTGGAAACTGGAATAACTCACATAAGGGAGAAGCAGTCAGAATCCAGTCAGTTTTGCTTGCAGCCTTTGCACTGTTAGGATCCCGAGTATGTTTCAGGCCTGGTTTACTGATAAAAGTGAGTCAATTCTGTGAACAAAATCAATAGTAATAGGTTTTTCCATGTAGCGTGCTTTATAATACCTATGAGTGGTGTTTCAAGAAATAAGTTTTGGAAGCAAAATATGAGCTTCCTTAGGCAATGCTGCATATGAGTATGTGTAGGAGGTTAATGCTGCTGAGAGATGCCAGTGTTACAATAATCAAACCCCATCCTGAGTGTTTCCTGGCAGTTCCAAGAATTTGGACGTTAACTGTATGCTATAATTTTTGTAGTTACTATTAAATGTAATTTATTAAGCAATCTTGGTATCCATATTAATGAGTAGAAGATAAAGAACACTGAAAATGTTTAAGAATAATGTATGATTTTGTGATTCTCTGATAATTTTGGGGAATTCTGATTTCTCCTCCATAAATTCTGAAAATCAGTCAGGAATTTGAAACGCTATGAAGTCCTTTGTAATTTCTGTTCAACTATAATTCTGGTAGACTACATTTAACATTTGTTTGCAGGCTTCCGTAACTCTTCTCTAGTTTGAATAACTCTATATTCTGTTTGAGAAATGACCCTTTGCCATTGCACGTGGTCTTCACAGTACTGTCATTCCTCATTTCTGTGGCCACAAAGGTAGGTCAATGCCTGACTCAAGCATGATCTACCATGCCTTTCCCTAGATGCTGAACTTAGCAGCTTGTTGAGATGGACACACAGTTTAAATATGGGTTCATCAAGTTCCTTCCAGAGCCAATATGGAGACAATATCCACAGAAAGAAAAATTTAAGAAAATGTGGCACATATACACCATGGAATACTATGTAGCCATAAAAAAGGATGAATTCATGTCCTTTGCAGGGATATGAATGAAGCTGGAAACCATCATTCTCAGCAAACTGACGCAAGATCAGAAAAACAAACACTGCATGTTCTCACTCGTAAGTGAGTGTTGAACAATGAGAACACATGGACAAAGAAAGTGGAACATCACACACCAGGGCCTGTTCAGGGAGTGGGGGGCTAGGGGAGGGATAGCAGGAGTTGGGGGCTTATGGGAGGGACAGCATTAGGAGAAATACCTAACGTCGATGACAGGGTGATGGGTGCAGCAAACCACCATGTCACCTATGTAACAAACATGAACGTTCTGCACATGGACCCCAGAACTTAAAGTGTAATAAGTAAACTTAAAAAAAATAAATCCTAATTGGACCCAATTATTGGACACAGTATTAAAAAGCCTTAAGAAATCCCTATGGCAGGACATCCATGTTATAGCGTGTCCAAATTCCGTCAGCATGAAATGGGCTATGAAATCTCTATGATCCTCCATAGTGGCATCCTCTGTCCTCTGCAGTGCATAGCTGAGATAATGCCATGGGAGGCTAATGAACAAGCATACAACTTCCTCTCTGCCTGTGCTCCCAAAGGCAAATGTACAAGGCATCATGAAGGGTCACAATGTATGATGGAGAAAGTATATCCTCCCAAAAAGAAGAATCACAAACTTAGAGTGTAGTCTAGGCAGAAAACCTGCTCTACTGCCAGAGCAGAGTCTCTATTTTTTTATACTGAACATTACTTGGTAATTCCAACTGGCTATCAGCTAATGTGTTTCCCAGGCTCTCTCAATGTTCTATCATCATTTTATTGGGGGTATATGGTACAGGTAACTAGTGCCTCAGTTTGCAGGTTTCAGTATACTACAAGCTCTTATCTGCATCTATAGAAAAAACTGTATGTCACTCAGTGATTGTGAACATTTGGTTGCAAATAGATATGAGTAATAGACAGCATGCTAGGTTCACTTCCCTTGGGAAGCAGACAAATGAGTTCTATATACAGGAAAATGGATATCCATGGATATATTGGTAACGAAAGGAGTAGACTGTGGGTTAAGTCTTCTCTTTGCCTATCCCAATGCCAATCCCCCTACATTTGGACATTGATTTCTTCCTAGGTACATGGGCACATGGAATGGTGAGAATGACAAATAATAGGATATCTTTACAACTAGATATATTCATGTGTCCACACGATGATAAGTCAGATGTAAACAATGGCATTATGTGAAAACCTTTGGAAAATGTCCTGAAATAATAACTTCTACATCTGCTTTAATTTTACCCTCTGAACAATGAGTTGGCTTTAAGCATATTTGTCTGATGATGGGGCGATGCATACCGTAAGGACAAAAAATTGAATTTCAGAAAAAAAAGGGCTCTTCATTTTGTAAATAAGCATAAACTGGTAACAATACTCTCAAAAAGTAAGCCCTCTCACTAGCAAAATATACAAAAACGCACCAGGTAAATCATGCTAGAAGCTGGTTTACAACATAACAGAAGGGTCCCTGGCATGAAGAAAACACAATTCTAACATTGATCCAGAATCAATTTTCATCTAATTCCAGGAGCACAAGTCACTTTACTTCCTAAATGTTTACTTTCTGATTGAGTGTGGCTGTCTAGAGCCCCTTTTCCACCGAGATTAGAAAGGGTTCCTCTTTTTTCTAAATTTTGAGAAATACTGATTTTTTAAATGAAATATGAATTTCGTTCCTGTGATGATTATTAGTCAATTTATAAATATAAGTTTGCACAGATTACTTTTCACAAGCTATTTATTGTACTTTAGCATTTGATTTTCATTTGGGATTCAGAGCAATATGTGAACAGAAATACTTCTCACTTATGTTTTCCATAAGATGGTTAATTGGGAGAAATTTCGCATCATTTAAAAAAAATGTATTCAGGTGAAAATTTTATCACATATAATTCACCACTTTAAGTGAGCAATTCAGTGGCATTTAGCACATTTTCAGTGTTGTACAATCGAAAATGTACACCTCTACCTAGTTCCAAAACAATTCCATTAGGTCAAATATTAAAACAACTATTAAGCAGTTTCTCATCCTTCTGCTCCTACTCAACCCTTGACAGCCACCAATCTCAATACTTTCTCTATGGATTTTAGGATATTTTAAGTAAATACACTCATATATGTCCTTTTATGCGTGACTCATTTGAATTAACGTAATGTTTTGGCTATACATCCATGTTGTAGCATGTCTCAGTACTTCATTTATTTTCATGGTTGAATACTATCCCATTTTATGTGTATATCACATTTGGTCTATCAATTTAGCCATTGAGCATTCGTGCTGTTTTCACCTTTGGCTATTGTGAATAGCACTCCTGTGAATATAAGTGTGCACTTACTTGTTTAAGTACCTATTTTCAATTCTAGGAGTGGAATTGTGAGGGCCATATGATTACTTCTATGTTTATCTTTTTGAAGACTTTCTTTCTCTTTCTTTTCTGTTTTTGAGATGGAGTCTCTCTCTGTTGTCAGGCTGGAGTGCAGAGGCACAATCTCCGCTCACTGCAACCTCTGCCTCCCAGGCTCAAGTGATTCTCTTGCCTCAGCCTCCCAAGTAGCTGAGACTACAGGCATGCACCACCATGCTCAGCTAATTTTTGTATTTCTAGTAGAGATGGGGTTTTAACATGTTGGCCAGGATGGCCTCAATATCTTGACCTCCTGATTCACCTGCCTTGCACTCCCTTAGTGCTGGGATTACAGGCGTGAGCCACCATGCCCAGCCCTTTTTGAGGAATTTCAAACTGTTTTTCACAGGGGCTATACATTTACATTACCAACAGAGATTAAGGAAGACTCCAATTTCTTCAAATCAACATCTGTAATTATTTTCCATGTTTTTAATTACAGCCGCTTTTGCAGGTCTGATAGTAGTAACTATTTGTGTTTTGATTGGCATTTGCCTAATAACTAATGACACTGAACATCTTTTCATGTGCTTATTGGCCATGTGTATATCTTTGGAGAAATGCCTACCCATGTCCATGACTTATTTATTTAAATTGGGTTTTCTGTTTTTTTTGTTGTTGATTGTAAGTATTCTTTGTATATTCTGGGTGTGAGGCACTTATTAGATGTATGATTTGCAAACATTTTCTCCTTTTCTCTTCTTCTGTAGGTTATCATTTTCTTGATAATGTGAAATGTGTTCCTCCAAAATGTGTATGTTGAAACCCTAACCCATAACGTTACTATATTTGAAGTTAGGGCATTTAAGGTTAACTGAGAATATCTTTTGCATGTAAACATTCTGTTGTCTAAACATTATTTTTGAAGACAATTTCTTTTCCCCATTTAGTCATCTTGGCTCTCTTGTCAAAAATCAATTGACCATAAATATATGTAATTATTCCTAGACTCCCAATTCTGTTCCATTGATATGTCTGTCCTTAGGCCAGCACTACATTGCTTTGATTACTGTAGCTTTATAGGAAGTTTTGATACAGGGAAGTGTGAGTCTGCCATTTTTTTTTTTAAAGATCGTTTCATTTATCTTGGGCCTCTTGCAATTCCAATATGAATTTGATATTGCTTTTTATACATTTTGAAAACAAAAGCCCACTGAAAGTTTGATAAAGATTACATGGACACTATAGATCACTTCTGGTTGTAATAACATCTTAATAAAATATGAAGTTTCACATCCATGAACATAAGGTTTTTTTTCCTACTTATTTTGATTTTCTTTTATTTCTTTTAGCAAGTAAAAAAATTCCGGTATACAAACCTTTAGTCAACACCACCCCACACCACAAGACATAACTAAATTTATTTCCTGTTATTTCATTCTTTTGGATGCTACTCTCATAGAAGTTTTTTTTGGTTTTAATTTGAAATGTAAATTTGAGATTTCTGGTATATTTGGGAACACTACTGATTTTTGCATGATGATCTTGTATCCAGGAACTCTGATGATTTTTATTTATTCTAGTAGCTTTTTGTGTATTTTTTTTAGATTTCCTATATATAGGATCATGTCATCTGCCAGTAGAGAGAGATGTACTATATTCTTCCCAACTTGAATGACATTAATCTTTTTTTTCCTTTTAAATTGCTCTCGCTAGAAATTCTAGTACAGTGGCAAATGTGTGCATCCTTGTCTTTTTCCTGATTTTAGTGGGGAAACTTTCAGACTTTCACCACAATTGTATTAGCCGTGGGTTTTTTATTCATGTTGAGAAAGTTATCTTTTATTTCTGCTTATTTAGTTTTTTATTATGGAAGAGTATAGGATTTTTTGTTCAGGAGAAGTTGAGATAATCAATTGTTGTTGTTATTATTCAACAAATGTAGTGTATTACACTGATTGGGTGTCTCATGTTGAATCAAATTTGCATATCTGAGATAAATCTCAGTTGGCTGCCGTATGTAATCCATATAATATCCTGTTATATTTGGTTTACTAGTATTTTTAAATGTTTATGTCTATATTCATAAGTGATACTGGTCTGTTAGCTTTCTTTTCTTATGAAGTCTACATCTGGCTCTAGTGTCTAGTTGTAATGCTGGCCTCATTCTATGTTTGAAAGTGTGAAAGTTTTCTTTCCTATTCTGTTTTATCAAAGGGTTTGAGAAGGATTGGTAGTAGCTTTCTTTATATGTTTAGTAAAATTAACAAAGTGAAGTCATCTGGTCCTGAACATTTCTTTGTTATGAGGTTTTCTAATATTGATTCAATCTCTTTGCTTTTTCTGAATGTGTTCAGATTTTCCATTTCTTCTTGAGTCAATTTGGTAATTTATTGTTTCTAGGAATTTGTCCGTTTCATCTAGGTTATCTAATATTTGACATAGAAAATTGTTTATAGTACTTTCTAAATACTTTAAAAATTTCTGTCATGTCAATAATAATGTCCCCTCTTTTGTTATCAATGTCAGTTTTTTGCATCTTCTCTTTTTCTTTGTCAATCTAGCTAAACACTTGTCAATTTTGTTGATCTCTTCAAAATACAAACTGTTGTTTTTATTGATTTTCTCTATTGTTTTTCCTTTCTATATTTCATTTGACTGCATTTTTAAATGTTATCTTTATTACTTCATTCCCTCTGGGAGCTTTTGGTCTCATTTTTTCCTGTTAATCTAGTTATTGTATAAGATTAAGTATTGATTTGAAATCTGTATGCCCTTGAAAGTGGGTTATCACTGCTTTAAATTTACTTCTGAGCAGCATCTTTGCTGCATTTCATGTTTTAGTATGTTGTGTTTTAATTTGTATTCATAACTAGAGGGAAAGAGAGAGAACTCAGAAAAGGTGACAGAGAAAAAGATGTAGAAATATCATCTAAGTATAGATAAGTTAATATTATGAGACAAATAAGAAAATTTAAATTCCAGACACTTGATGTAGTTATGGTTAATTTTAAAGACAAGGTTAATAACATTTTAATTATTTTAAAGGATTATAATAATTTAGAGATGTATTCTGAAATATTTTCAAATGAAAAGATATTCCCGGGATTTTCTTCAAAATGATTCTAGGAAGTTAGAAGAAAACGAGAACATAGAAACAAGACTGACAATGGGTGGTTGAGGATGGGCAATGTGTACACGAAAGCTTATTTTGTATAATTTTACCATATATACTGTTTAAGCTTGCATTATTTTTATAAATATATTTGCTAAATGCAACTGTTAGCAAATCAATTGTGTTCCACTCATTATTATATTTGAATATGAGATTTCCAGTCAAATGATTTTCAGTTAAATATATATATTGTGTGTGTGTACATGCGCATGGATGTGTGTGTGTGCTTGTATGTATAGATCAGGACTTTTGTTAAACTTGCTTATTGGTAGATATATCTTAATAGCCACGAGGCATACTGAGTGCACTCTGCTAGTCCCAACTTTTTCTAGTCTCTTTTTTCTGTATAGCAGCTTCTTATATAAGAGAATAGATAAAGTTAATCCCTAATGTTTTTAACCACTGCTAAGAAATTTCAGGTTCTTAATTTCTATTTTAGAACAGCAAGTAGTCATTAGTGACACAAGCAATAATTAGTGGCTTTTCCCACTGCAAAGACCACTTGAGCATTTAAAATTCTCTAATGGAGTTATACAGATGCAGAAAATTATAGTAATTCAATTCTGTGCCTATAAACTATTATGTTGAGGACAGGCAAAGAAACATGATGATAATACTATTTTATGAAGTAAAAGGAAAATGACAATAAAAATACACATTTCTTGTCTTTTGTTTAGTTCCAAGAGAGGCAAGAATAAGAAACTCAAAGGTTTATTCAGTTTAGGGCATAGTTAGACACAGATATGTAGATATAAATATAGATATCTCAGCTAGAAATGTAACCGTCGAGTAAAAATTCTGATGAAATTTATCTGACTTTTTGTATATCATGAGAGAAGAAACTATTTCTTAACAATTTTTGTTTAAAACTAAAACACAAATTTCAATTTAATTTGCAAAGATTTTTACATTACACATAAAGTGACCAAAGAAGCAGAACTTTAAAAAGTAAATTTAATTGCCTGGAAATACATGAGAATTAAAGTGTAATTAGACTGACACTGAAATTACCCTTCACAATTTTATATCTTTTAGGAACTTATGTAATAAAATTCATATTAAAACTTAATCTTCTGAAACACTAGTTGATAAAGATGAAGTTTTTAGTTAACGAATAATGTCAGAGACCAATGGACATTCTCAGCAATTGTAAATCCTTGAGCTTCCAGTACAATTTGGCCAAGGCAAATTATAGTCATTTTAAAGAATGTCTTGGAGAAAAAAAATGACCTTTTCTAGAACTGAAAGCCCTTAACAAAAAGAACCTTTTGGTAAATGGGCATAATGTGATGCCCTCAACAGAGAGACAACCATTTTAGGTAATGGACAGTATTGTTTTGCATTGATTTTTCATACCTGCAGAAATGTTTACCACCAACACAGAAGTCCTGTAAAGATATTTGGTAATGAATGCTACAGCATCCCACCAGTCCTGTCGTCTTCTGACTTAGATTGCTGCCTACAAATCACAGACTATTGGTGTAAAAATACATACTAGATTTTAAAAAGTATATGTATATATATATATATATATATATATATATACACACACACACACACACACATACACAGAATATGCAGGATTGTTGCATAGGTACACACATGGCAATGTGTTTTGCTGCCTCCATCCCCATCACCTATATCTGGCGTTTCTAGATTTGATTCAAAACACAGATATACTCCATTTTATTCTGTTTCTGTTTATTACTTAAGAAATACATTTTGTAAGGCTGTAGCTGCCATAAATGGTAATTCTTTTCTTGGATGTGGGCAAAGAAAATTGAAAATCTTCTGGAAAGGGTTCACCATTCTGGATGCCATTAAGAACATCCCTGATTCATGGGAAGAGGTCAAAATATGAATATAAACAAAAATTTGGAAGAAGTAGATTCCAACCCTCTTGAATGACTTTGAGTGGTTCAGGACTTCAATCAAGGAAGTAACTGCAGATGTGGTAAAAATGGCAAGAGAACTCAAGTTAAAAGTAAACCCTGAAGATGTGACTGAATTCCTTCAATATTCTAATAAAATTAGGGTTGAAGAATTTGCTACTTATGGATGAGCAAAGAAAGCAGTTCCTTGCATTGAAATCTACCTCTGGTGAAGATGCTGTGGACATTGTCGAAATTACAAAAATGATTTTGGATACTACATAAACTTAGTTAATAAAGCAGCAGTGGGGTGTGAGAGGATTGACCTCAATTTTGAAAGAAGTTCTACTGTGGAAAAAAATGCTATAAAACAGTCAGTATCAGAAGCTACAAAGAAATATTTCCTGAAAGCTTCAATTGATGTGGCAAACTTCCTTGTTGCTGTTTCTTTAATTGCCAAAAGCCCCTGAACCTGTAGCACACACCATCCTGATCAGTCAGCAGCTGTCAGCTTGAGGCAAGACCTTCCACCAGGAATAAGACTTTCTGAAGGTTTAGAATACTGTTAACATTTTTAAGCAATAACGTATTTTAAAGGTATGTACAGTGTTATTATAGACACAATGCTAGTGCACACTTAAAAGACTATAATATAGTGTCAAAATAACTTTTATATGCACTGGGAAACCAAAAAATTTATGTGACTTGCTTTATTGCAATGTTTGCTTTAGTATACTAGTCTGGAACTGAATCCACATTATATCAGTGGTATGTCTGTGTGTGTGTGTATATATATATATACACACACACAGACAAAGCACAGGTATATGTGTATATATATATATAGACAGTATATATAGAGAGAGTACGTATATGTGTGTGTGTGTGTGTGTATGTGTACAATGGCATTGTGTCAAAATAACACTGTACCTACCTTTATTTAAAATATTTTATTGCTTAAAAAATGCTAGCAATCTTCTAAGACTTCAGAAAGTCTATTTGCTCGTAAAAGGTCTTGCCTCGCTTTGATGGCTGCTGACTGATCAGGGTGCTGTGTGCTGAAGCGTGAGGTGGCTTTGGCAATTACATACATATAAAAATGTATTTTATTTATATATATTTATGTTATATATATTATTTATTAGTTAAAATTATTTTAATTTTAATTTATATATTATTAACTAAAATTATTTTTATTAATAAAGTAGTAGTTCTTGAAAATATATACATATTATTTAAAAAAACATATATATATATTAGTATTTTAAAAATTAGAAGCTTGGAGTTTGAAATATACAATCCACATGTCAAGAAGTCAATAGCCACATGTGGCTTATGGCTACACAGACATACAGCATTTCTTTTATTGCAGAAAGTTCAATTTGACAGTACTGAGCTCATCAAATAAAGAAAGAGGGGCGGAGAAAAGAGATAAGTTTTTAGGCAAGAGATTCATGAAACAGCATCTTTTTCACAGAGAATTGAAAACATTTTTCATTAATAAAACATAAATTATAATGTCAAGGTTAAAGGGAGATGTAATTGGATTTTTAGCCAAAGGCAAGATTATGGCCTTTTATGTCACTCTAAATAACTTAGAATTTGTACTCTAGGCCAGGGTATATTCCTACAATAAGATTCCTGTAAGCAGGAATCCATAAATATTAATTGGTACTGAAAGGAAAGAAAAGATGAAGAGCAGGAGAAAGTTTCAGGACAAAACAAACATGGGAATGAATTTTCTCCAAATCCATCTTTTTGCATCTGGTCGTTCACATGAGCAGATGACATATCCTAAAACCACAATCTCAAAACTTATCACCTGAATTTATTCTAAAACTCCAATAAAAATGGGATGTTTGCCTGAGCAGAATAACTCCACTCTTTACTCAACTAGTGGTAAAACCCTGTCCAGAAAAACAGCATTTGAAAATAAGGACTCCCTGAAAGGTTCTGAGCAGAAGAGTGAGTTGCTTATTGAGCCTTCCATTCATGATAATGCACGTGGCAGCTGTGGTGGTGGAGTGGGGGTGGGGAGGATTTGTGAACACTCGGTAGAGACAAATATTTTTCAATGCTATTTCATTAATCCACAGAGACGTGACAAAATAGCCCAAGAATATTGTGCAGAAAGCAAAGAGCACAAGTGTAAGAAAATGTTAGAAAATAAAATCGTACAATCGGACTGATAAAACGTGCGTGAGACAAAAAGAGTCTAACAGGACTTCCATTTTTGACACTGGAGGACGGCCACGCAGTTTTCTGAACTAGAGCATTATAGAAACATGACCAAATGTTATGGAAATATACAGCCACTGATTTTGAAAATAAAATGATTTTTAAACACTTGTATATATCCTGGTAGAGCTAGGTAGCCACATTCACTTCTTTCCACTCTGTTACTGTCCCAAACTGATGCAGGTATGAGAGTTTTGTCCTCACTTCTTTTGCTATCATTACATTATCACTACTTGAGACACTAATGTGCCTGCTAGAGAAGAAAGAAAATTGGGAGCAATAGAAGGGCTTTGCCTCAAAGCATTGCAACATATTTAAAATGTCTGACCTTTTACTTTTCTGCTTATCTGCTGAACAAGTCTCCTATTAGTTGTTCTTTTAAGGCCAGCTGCATTGACTGATAAACTTCTTCTATTTCACTTTCTTCTCCTTATTCCCCAAATCATGTAAACTGATTATGTAGAATAGTTCAACATTCTTTGGATCTATCTTTTTCCAAGCATAGCAGGACTTTACATGTTATTCATAAAATTATTTCATCGACGTAGATTTTTAACTACAGATAATTCCCTTCCAATTAGTAAAAGAAGGCATTTTTTTCCTGTCTCTAACAATAGTTTTAAAATTTCTGAGTTATTTTGTTTAGCTTTTAGAGTTGATACTTTGTCCCTTTCTGACTCTGTATTATGTCTAAATATCAAACCTATTTAGATTTACCGGAGATATTTTCAGGTCATTTCTGGCACGCCAGTTTATTATGCATACAAAATACCAAGTCTGCCACTAACAAGTGGACTCTCGGTGACAGCTGTACAAAAACTTCTAGAACTAATCATCTGGCATCATTCTGTTTGGCACTATAGTCCACAGATTTAATAGCTATAATTAAGTTTGTTTCCTTAGGAGAATAGAATTACAGACACTTATTTTGTCCCTTATGATTCAACTGATTATGCTTCATCAAGTTTGAATTTGTTTGGATATAATAGGAGTTTTCTCAGCTGGCGAATTGTGTGTGTGTGTGTGTGTGTGTGTGTGTGTGTGTGTGTGAGATAAATTAGTAATATTACAGACTATTGCAACTCCTGGCAACTAGTGATTAGACCACTAGATGTATTTGTTGCTATGATTGTCCCGTTTATGTTTGCTGGTATTTCAAGTCATTTGTTTTCCTAATGAGGTTTAAATTTTTCCTTTTAACACTAGTTTATTGAAAGCGAATTGCTTCTTTTATTTGCACATGCTAGTTTTGGGTGGCAATAGAATGTATACAAACATGTTTTTATAAAATCTGGATTTCCCTAGGCTTATAAAGTAGTAATTTAAAATTCATATAGTGACATTAAATACTCATGGTTCTTGACCCTTTTTCATTTTAAAATAAAGTAATTTTGCTTCACTTTGTCTAAGTGTGAATATGCAGAAATGTTTGGAGACAATGCAGCTTTTCTCTCCCATTTATCATTCCTATCTACATAAGATACTTATTGTAACAATCAAAAGATACACCAGCTCTGAGAACACTTTCAAAATTTTGTGTGTACACATATGTGTGAATTTTTCTGTATTTGTATATGCAAAAGCTACAACCTAAGGAAGACAAAAGGAAGTGCTGAGTCGATTTGCTACATTGGACTCATATAAAAAGCAAACCAAAGTTAAATTACGTATTCCTTTCCATCAGAGTAATTCCACAAGGAAGAACATGATTCTTTCTGACTGAATTTAAAAAAATTTCTAGTCTGTATGGAAGAAACAATTGTTATTTTGTTGCCATAGTCCCCTTTTCATGCTTCCTAAAAATACTATAACTGGCTACTGCTTTGTTCGCCTTGTTTACCTCCGCTACGTGTGTAGGTGCAAGAAGGCATGGAATCAACTTCATTTAGCAACATGTCAAACCCTAGGCACACATATAATTGCCACTAAGTAAAAGTCGATTGAAAAATGTGTGTCCTCCTCATAGACAGATTTTAAAAGATATTGAAGATCCGATCAGGTTAATGTTGTCATTTTGGTGACGGAATAGCATTTGGTGACATGACATTTTACTCCTTAATATTAAGATATATTAAAAACGGACATGTCAACGAAATTCACGATTATGTGTCACTTGTGTTGAATGTTTTCAACAAGGCATTATGGTTCTTATTAAACATTCAAGTCATAAGGATTTTTTTTCTTTTTTGGCTGGGGTCTGGTGGTAAAACTGCAGCTTACATCAAAAAGTTCATTATGCATCCTCCAACTCATATAACATCTCTTTAGTTAGATTGGCTGGCAAATTGTGTTTGTGTTTTACATCTTAAAATCCATGGCTTTGGGATTCCGATTTGTAACTAAACTTTCGATTTCCTGGAAAACTTACAAGAATTCAACAGAACTAGTTATCAGTGCCATTCTGTTCATTCTTGTGGTGGTTGACATTGGGGGAGAAAATAGAATACTGTGAAAAGAAAACTTTTTTTGTTCTCGAAGTTTGTTCTCTTCAATTTATCTAGGATACCCAGTAGGCACATCTGCGAAGTGGAAGAACAAAAAGACACCAATTCCTCTTGAAACCTATGTCATTTTACATACATTAAAATAGTTT
>NW_016107350.1:2608629-2628208 GCF_001604975.1 Cebus imitator | reverse complement strand
ACTGCAACTTCTGCCTCTCAGGTTCAAGCTATTCTCCTTCTTCAGCCTCCTGAGTAGCTGGAATTACAGGCTGCTCCACCGTGCCTAGCTAATTGTTTTTCTGTTTTTAGTAGAGACGGAGTTTCACCATGTTGGCCAGGCTGGTAGTGAACTCTTGACCTTAGTGATCCCCCCACCTCAGTCTCTCAAAGTGCTGAGATTACAGGCATGAGGCTTTCTGAGTTTTATAAACCAAAGACTTATCCCTTACTTTGTTCCCACTCTCTATTGATCTCCGTGGTTTAACGATTTTTTTGTAGATTATATACTGGCTTTGAACTTTATTTCTCTTCTTATTACTTCCTCAGTGCTGGTGGGAGCTACCTGTTGAATATTCTACACTGGTCAAACTCGAGTCTCCCTCACCTCCAACTCCAACTCTACCTATCCCATTCTGCCCTGGATGGAATCCTATCTGATGGTGAAACTGGATAATAAATTGATATTTGATTAATACTTATTCATTACTGACAGCAGTATAATAATGTCTGGATTTTTAAATGCATTTTTTCTAATATAATTTAGTGTTCATGGTCTTTATATTTCTTTTAAGTTTCTTAGCAATTTGTGAAATTTATTTTCCTTTGCTATATTATATTTAGCTGCTATTGGTTGTTTAAAATACCTTTTGGAGGAAAACATTATAAATTGAGAATATATATCACAGACTTAATTCATTCTACCTATCTTTATAGATCATCTCCTATTTCTAAAATATAGTATTAGGTGTTAAAAAAAAAACACTGAGAGGAATAAATCATGGGTTATGTTTCAAAAAGCATCTAAATCAGTTATGGCGATCGAAAACTGTAGTAAATAATAACAATATAAGGTAGAAAGCACATTAAAACGTATTTAAGAAACTCCCAAAAAGTAAAGATGACTTCAGATTTGATGAATTTTGAAAGTCACTTTCAGTCCATTTGAACTTAGGCTGGGCTTTTAAAACCAGGCAACTGCATACAATTATAATCTCATGAAGGAAGAAACATGGGAGATTTTGACAAGAAGTGGATGTTGTTCAAGTTGAGCTAAACTTCAGAATATACATTAGCGCAAAGGTTAGAAGTATATGTCACAGTCAGATGACATAATACCTGTTGCAGGAAAATTACCCATTATTAATTGGCAGTGAGTATCAAATACATTTTAATAAGTATATTGACATGGATATTTTTCTTACAGTAGCATATGACACCACACAACAGTTCTGACAGGAGCTAGAAAATAATGATATTGGATCTAAGGGGAGTGGAAGTAGCAAGCCTTGCAAGCAACCAGCCCAGCAGCAGTGAAATCATGCTAATTGGAGAAGCACAGGCAGAAGCCGGTACCTGGAGGCTACACCTATGAAGGATGTGCAAAAGCACTGCAACAAATGATAGTCTCCTGCAAAATTAAGAACCGCACATAAACAATTTTGTAGCGTGAACTGTAACAAACACAAGGAAAATACGGTTGGTTTGTTTTTTTGCCACATCTCTGTTTTAGGTTATGCTCCTCTATGCTTCTTTAATAGCACCTGTTTTTCTTATTATAAAATTTATTTTCCTTTATTGCCATCATCTATTTATTTCTTGAGACAAATATACACAGATCCTAATTCCTGGAACCTGTGTTTGTTACTCTACATGGCGCTGTGATTTGAATGTTTGCCCTCTCCAAAATCAATGTTGAAATTTATTTTCCACTTTAATAGTATTAATAGGTAAGACATTTAAGAAGTTATTAGGGCATAGGGACCCTGCCTTCATAGCTGGGGTCAAAGCATTATAAAAGAGCAAGTTGAGTTTCTTCTTGCTCTCTCACCCTTTTGCCTTACGCCATGTGATGATAACAGCAAGAAAATCATCGTCAAAAACCAGAACCTTGATATTTCCAAGCTCCAGAACAGTGAGCCAATACATTTTTGCAAGTTATAAATTACCCAGTCTATGGTGTACTCTTACAGCAGCTCAAACGTACTGAGATATATGGCAAAGGAGACTTTGCTGATGTCATTAAATTAACGATCTTGCATGGAAGAGATAATCCTGAATTACATACACAGCCTTGAGATAATCACAATAACCATTGCAGGTGGAACAGAGGACTGAAAGTCAGCAGAGAGGGTGATATGAAACAGAGACTAGAGTAATATGTTTTAAATACGGACAAAGGAGCCACAAGCCAAGGAATACTGGTAGCTACAGCTACCTGAAATAGGCAGGGAAATGGATTCTCCTCTCAGAGCCTCCAGAAAGAGCCAGTCCATCTGACATCTTTACTTTAGCCCAGTAAAACTAATTTTGGACTTCTGACCTCCCTAACTTAAGATAATAAATTCATGTTCTTTTAAGCCACTTAATGTGTGGTACATTTTCACAGCAGCAAGTGTAAATTAACACCCCTCTTTAATTTTCCACATCCTTCGCTGTACTATTAGCTTTGTGAAAAGTAGGATAAAGGCAATTTCTCTCTTATTCATTTTTTATTTTTAAATCACAATATCTGCAGAGCCAGGCAAAATACTTGGTATGTGGTATGTATTCAATACTCAATGTATCTTTCAAAATTAAATGATCACATGTATGTATGTATTTATTTATTTATTTATTGTGAGACACAGTCTCACTCTATCACCCAGGCTGGAGTGCAATGGGGGGATTTTGGCTCACTGCAACCTCCGCCTCCCAGGTTCAAGTGATTCTAATGCCTCAGCCCGCTAAGTAGCTGGAACTACAGGTGCCCGTCACCACTCCTGGCTAATTTTTGTATTTTTGTTAGAGACGTGGTTTCACCACATTGGGCAGGCTGGTCTCAAACTCCCGACCTTGTGATTTGCCCACCTTGGCCTCCCAAATTGCTGGGATTATAGGTGTGAGCCACCGGGCCTGGCCAAATGACCACATTTATTAAGAATAAAGAGACATAATTAAAATTCAGAACACTGTATTCAACAATGAGCTTCTCTTTGACATAACTCAGCTAAAATATATTAGAGATATGGTATCCCGAATTGTAGAAATGTTAAAAAATGAACAATGGCATTCAC
The DNA here is from genome assembly GCF_001604975.1 of Cebus imitator. Lineage (NCBI taxonomy): Eukaryota > Metazoa > Chordata > Mammalia > Primates > Cebidae > Cebus > Cebus imitator. The sequence goes on along the minus strand of NW_016107350.1, from coordinate 2,625,135 downwards.
AGAACAACAATATTTTTATTTCAGTAGGAAAAATAAACATTTGACTATTTGTACTTTTATAAACATATGAAGTTGATAGATACATTGAAACTTTTACTATTCTTATAACTGGGAATATTTTAGCAGATTATATAAATTATAAAGCAACTAAAATTTTTGCTTAAAGGAGAGGATAATAAATAGGTGAAACATTAGTCTAGACATGGTAAATTTGGATATGTCAATGATATCCACATATGATTTGGATGACTAATTTATACTAATAAGGCAAATAAGACACAGACAAATAAAGAATGTACCCTTAAACAATGAGGTTGTTCCTGGAAGGTTATTAAATCATACCAAAATGATCCACTGATGTCACCTTGAGAAGGAAATGGAGACAGATGGGTCACTGTCCATTTGTTTGTTCCTTTTCAACATTCAGATGAGGCCTCAGACATGGAACAGAATAGAATCCACACACAGCACGGGCATTCTGCATGCATAATGTAATTTATAAAACTTTCTTCACATAACAGTGAAAGGGCCCAGCACAAGGGTAATTACAAGCAGGATCATCTAAAGAATTTACAAAGACAGGAAGCCTACAGCTGAGAATGAATAGGTCCATCAATAACACAAATAGCACCATGTGAGAGACCGATGAACAAATTATGAGGCAGAATGAACTTATTTAACAGCACCTGGGAACTTATCCAGAAATATTTTATGTTTTCTCTGAAAGAACATTAATGTGCATACAAAATAGGGCAATTTTCATGACAAAGTTCTAAATGGAGAGAACATTCAAATGTCATCAAATTATGCCTCTTCTAAAGCTGAAATACAAAACACCCTTTCCGTTTTTTGACTAACAATGTGTATGTGATCTGTTTCTTATTTCCTTGATCGATTCTTATCATAAAAGCACCCATTTTAAGATATTATCAAAAATGATGGTGATTGTATAACAGCAGGAGTGATAATGTATTTATTCAATTATACGATTATTAAACTTGTTCAATGTTAAAAAGAATGGTACAAACATCAAAGGCTGAAAAATTACTTTCTACCCATATTTGAATATCAATACATGAATTAAATTTTAAAAAATACTGCATCAAATTTAGAAATAAGCATTTTTATTTCTTTTTTATATCATAAAGTATATTTGCATTTACATGCATATATTTTGATGCACTTTTACTAATTAATTAGGATAGTTTCACAAAAGATTTTTGCTTTAAGATTTTTAGAAATACTTAACTTTTCAAAAATATTTTTAAATGTCTTTCGTAGGGCTCAAGAAGCTAATGGAGCTGAAGGCAGTCCAGGTTGTACAAAAAAATGAGGAAAAAATCCACTTAATATAAATGAGTTCCATAGATTTCTATATATCTATTATTCTATAACTTGTAGCCATGTTTGTAAATCATGATATAGCAACTTCTCTAGACTATGTATATCACAAACACTTAGGGCTTATGAGTTAAAGGTGAAAAAGAAAAAAATGCAGACAAGTCTAGAGCTATTAAAATTATGCAAAGAAAAACAAATGTATGAAAAGTGGCAAATAACCGTTCCTATAGTGATCTATGCCTATACGAAAATATTTTCCAGCTGAGTGTGGTGGCAGGTGCCTGTATTCCCAGCTTTTTGGGAGGCTGAGGCAGGAGAGTTGCTAGAACCTGGGGGTAGAAGTTGCACTGAGCCAAGATAGCATCACTGCCCTCCAGCGTGGGCAACAGGGTGAGACTCTTTCTAAAAATATATACATATATTTTTCCAACGTCTGGAAAATATATTTCTAATATATTGGCTTGTTGACTACTGCCATTTAGAAATTTATATTTATGCTATAATAAAGTAAAATTTTTTTTTTCAGAAAAATTTTAAAAAATCAGGTTTTCTATAAATGGTGTCCCTGAATTTAAAACTACCTTATCCATAGATTTTCATTTTCCAAGTCTTCATGTGTCCTGCTGAGACTCCATTTCTGAGCCTAAATCTGGATTCCTATACTGTTAATAATTATCTACATGTCCAAAGGAGACTGGATAATTGTATTCCTAAAATCTGCTGTTTTTCTTCCATTTTCTATGTCATTAAATGGCACAAGAGCCAAGGAATTAGAATAGACTCTTCTTCTGCTCTTTTTCTTCCATATCCAAGGAGTCATTTCATTTTTATAAGATTATCTCAAAGTTACCTTCTCCTCTCTATCTTCAGATCATAGTCTTTTTTTTTTTTTTTTTCCCTGAGACAGAGTTTCACTCTTGTTACCCAGGCTGGAGTGCAATGGCGTGATCTTGGCTCACCGCAACCTTCGCCTCCTGGGTTCAAGCAATTCTCCTGCCTCAGCCTCCCAAGTAGCTGGGATTACAGGCGCACACCACCATGCCCAGCTAATTTTTGTATTTTTGGTAGAGACAGGGTTTCACCATGTTGACCAGGATGATCTCGATCTCTTGACCTCGTGATCCACCCACCTCGGCCTCCCAAAGTGCTGGGATTATGGGCGTGAGCCAACGCGCCCGGCCCATAGTCTTAGTCACAGCAACCTTGCTTCCCACTTGCATTATAGATCTAGCATGGAATGGACTTCCATCTCTAGGCTTATCCTGATCCAGTAAACCCTTCCAAACTACTGTCTGTGATTTTCAAACCTATAGCTATGATGATGTCAATCACCTGCTTAATAACCTTCAGGGATTTTCAACCGCCTTGAAAATAAAATTTGTGGAGGATGAAGATGTTAATTCAAACATTTTTGTTTCAGATGATTCCAAGCTCCTAACTGATTTAAGGCTTCTTGACTCATCAAATTAAAGGTATTCCTCATGGGGATGGCTGAATGTGGTTGATTATGAGGAAGTTATTGCTCCTCTAGGAACATCAAAACAGTGGTGGGCTTGAGTACTAAAAGTAAAGGTGAGAAAATAGGTTCCAACAAATGGCTTCGTTGGTAAAGGCATTTCTTACCCAAAATGGAATTTTTACATTCAGATCCAAGTCTAATTTTCTAGGATCATTGAGAGTTGTGTTGTTGGTTTCGTTGTTTGTTTTGCTTTGTTTTGTTTGCTGTTTTAGTCTATAAAACAGCTGGAAAGGCTTTAGAGAATGTTCTGCTGAAAAATAAAAGGTAAAGGCATTTCTATTTTTTGTTACAGAAACAAGATGGGAGAAGGAAAGAAAAAGGAAAGACATAATATAAATATAAATGCTGTATTTATTTCTGGATCTATCGGAGATAGTTTTAAAGAGCAATTGCTTGTAAGACTACAGGGCTGATTTCTCCCACCTCTGCAATGTTGAAAGTCTGTGCCCTTCTCAGCAAATTCTAGTTTCCCTGACAGTCTAATGGAATGCCTGGGCATAGGAATATTGATTCCGATGACAGTACTTATACAGATGTACCTGAGATAGTTTCTCCACTGACAACACACAACATATGGATGATCATAAATTTTCCGTATACCCAACTAGGGCAAAACTAGAAACTTGAGACAGCCAGATGGGAGAATAGTGATGTGGAAGGAGTTCTCCAGTAGGAAGGATCTGATGGGTAGACAGAAACAAGGACAAAGATGGCCTAACTCAGGGCTGTGGAAGTGGTGTTGCACTCATGGCAGCCATAGTGAATTCACAATGGGAGAACCAGTAGGCATCGGTCATGAAGAGCAAACAAGTTTGCTGATTTGGAACTAAACCCTAAACCCTCCCTCCGTGGTTACAGAGAGGCTCTGGGAGACAGCATCAGGCCGCTTAGCACTTCTCCAATGTTATGAAGAAACCCGAAGGCCCAGATTCCATTTGAGAAAGAAGAATGAAGAAGGAAGGAATCCAAAAAAGGAAGAAACCATGAAACATTAGGTAATTTACAAACTAGACTCTTTTATTTTCCCTTAATTAATTAATTAATTATTTTTTGAGAAAGAGTCTCACTCTGTTGCCCATGATGAAATGCACTGGCCCAATCATGGCTCACCGCAGCCACAAACTCCTGGCTCCAAGAAATCCTCCTGACTCAGCCTCGTGAAGTGCTGGGATTGCAGGCATGAGCCACAGCACCTTGCCTAGACTGCTTTTAAACTAGATTTCTCTGAGAAACTTTTCCCTGGATAAATCAAAATTATTCCATTGTCACTGGGAGAAAACCGTCATTATAAAAAATTACGTTTTTGACCAGGCGCTATAATCCCAGCACTTTGGGAGGCAGAGGTGGGCAAGAGGTTAGGAGTTTGAGACCAGGCTGGCCAGAATGGTGAAACCCCATCTCTACTAAAAATACAAAAATTAGTCGGGCGTGGCTGCAGGCACCTGTAATCTTAGCTACTCAGGAGGCTGAGGCAAGAGAATTGCATGAAGCCATAAGGTGGAGGTTGCAGTGAGCTGAGATTGTGCCACTGCATTCCAGCCTGGGTAAAAGAGCAAAACTCTGTCTCAAAAAAGAAAGAAAGGAAGAAAGAAAAGGAGAAAGAAAGAAAGAAAGAAAGAAAGAAAGAAAGAAAGAAAGAAAGAAAGAGAAAGAAAGAGAGAGAGAGAGAGAGAGAGAAAGAAAGAAAGAAGGAAAGAGAGAGAGAGAAAGAAAGAAAGAAGGAAAGAGAGAGAGAGAGAAAGAAAGAAAGAAGGAAAGAGAGAAAGGAAGGAAGGAAGAGAAAGAAAGAAAGAAAAGAAAGAAATAAAATTATATTTTTGTATATCCAATATGTCATATAATATTTGGACCCTACTCCAAGAACAAATTGCTTATAAGTCATTTTAATCCGTAGCAAATGTCATAATTGAGGCCCTATGTTGTGTGCTGGAAATCTGCCAGTGAGCAAAACAGCACTGATCTTTGTCCACAGTAAGCTTACAGATTAGAGGAAACAGGAAAATAAACAGTTAAATAAAACAAGTCTGAAAATTGTAAACGAGAACCCAAAGCAGAGGTACCTAATCAGGTCAAAAGAAAAAAAAATGGAGCAAATTGTGCCTAATAACTTGGTATTTTTCTGCATCCATCCAACGTTCTAGCTACGTTTCTTCAGCTCTCATTACTAAGGTCGACACTAAGGTCGACACTTTCATCCACTTGAGGATGTTTTTCTCAGCATGACTTTCCTATTGCTGCCCTAACAAATTGCCACAGTTTTGCAGCTTTAAACAACACAAATAGATTATGTTACAATTCTGGAAGTCAAAAGTTCTAAAATCAAGGTTTTCCACAGTATATTTGCAAGTTTTTCTGGAGGCTGCAGGAGAAAAGCTCTTTCCTTACCTTTTTCTGCTTCTAGAGGCTTGCTGCACTCTTTCCCTTGTAAGCCTTCTTTCTTCCCAGCACTCCAGTCTCTGCTTTGGTCATCATATCTTTTTCTCTCTGACCTGACCTTCTTGCCTCCCCCTTACATAAACCCTACTGACTACACTGGGCCCACCAGGGTACTCCAGGATAACCCTCCCATCTCATAGCCTTTACCTTAATCATATCAGCAAAGTCCATTTTGTCATGCAAAGTAAACATATTAACAGGTTTCAGGGATGAGGTCATGCCTATTTGTGGGCGGGGGTGGTTGTAGGAAAAGCATCATGCAACCTACCACTCTTTGTTCACAGGAATTTCCATCTGGATCTTTTTAGAATTAATCATTATCATTTATTGAAGTGTAGATGATAGAAAAAAAAAAAGGAAGGCAGATAACGAAAGAGCAAAGAAAGGCAAATGGGAAGGAAGGAAGCAAGGAAAGAAGGAAGAAAGTCAACCTTAGATTATCACAGTAAAAAAAACAGTACTGATTACTGATGAATTGTTAAAAGTAAAAACTGCATAGCTCATACTATATCTACTTTGAAAGTGAGATTTCAAATGACCTTTCCAATTTACATTCAGTTATATGTACAAAGGTATGACCATCAATCTATCTTAATGTCAGCAAAAGAACTTCAGATCCACTTTTTAAGTGATTTGAAATGGCTTTAAAATTATTCCCAAGTACTCACATGTTAGCCTTAACAACACATCTACAGCATGCTTTTACCTCTCTGGCTCAAAAACTGTGCTGTTAGCAGGTGGATATCAGAAAATGAGATACACAGGATGTTCCACATAGTATTCTTGGCTTTGCAACATTATCTCTCAATTTATCCTACTAAGTTCAAATTACTGACCTTCAGGGCATGGAAAGAGATGTATTATTTTAGCATTTTACAAAGCATTGTCTACTATGTAAAACCCATAGGATAGCATAAAAGAAATTTCTTATTAAACTAAGATATAATGTATGCTTATAGTATATCATCCAAAATATGACTCTTATTTAATATGAAATTATATAGATTTATATATTTCAACTATATAAAATCTATAGAATGTCTCTAGCACTAGCTAGGAAAACAATATTTTTTATTGTTTATGTAAACAATAAAAACAAATATAAAAATATATTTGTTCAATATATTTTTCTTTTTAAAAACTTATGTCATGTAGGCACTCCACCAGTGGTTATATGTATACAATTTTCTCCTAACATACAGTATTTATAGAAGTTGTTGTTTACTACTGAGATGGTATGTACCTCATAGACAGTTGATAGATAGATAGATAGAAAGAAAGAAAGAAAGATAGATAGATAGATAGATAGATAATCTTGAAGGATAATCCACTAAATATGTTAAGGCAATTCATCTTAAAAGCATCTGTGCTCTCATTTACTCTGTAGCAAACCTCCCACATGGACTCATTTGTCTTCATGATCTTCTCTACAAAGTCACAGCAATATTTCAAATTACCTTTATAGCAGTATTTCCTGAGAAATAATTGCATTTTTCTTTATCGCCATATAGTTCTCTAGATATTTTTGCTTTTCATCAAGGGAAGGAGATCAAGTGCTTCCCCAGTGATAGGTGATGCTTTGTATTTTGCTCTTATGCCCAAAGAGTTAAACATGGAGTCTAAATCCTCTCATTACATTGCTAGTAAGATAGATAACCACAAAAGTTCTATGGTTACAAAGGCTTTCAGGGTGACTCCCCAACTCTTTCCAAAGCATTATCAACATTTTCTTATTTTTTTGTAGTTTTGTAAGCTGCAATTAAACACATCAACTCCATCCCTTTAGGTCCTACTAAACCCTTCAGTCGCTTCCCACTTACGCAGATTTAATCTGAAGTCCTTTTAATCACAGGAAACAAGGCCCCAAATAATCTGCCTCTTCACTCCTACTAACCTGAACTAAAGCTCTTACCGACTCTGCCCCTCTCACTCTCTCAGCCATTTTGGCCAACTTGCTTTCCAAACATGTGAGCCTTGCTTTGGTCTTTTGAGACTTTGCAATTCTCTCTGTCTGGAACATCCTTCTTCCACCTTCCTATGTCACCAACCTTGTCTACATATTTGGATATTGCATTTGTTTCTCTTCTTATATATTGCATATGTAACTTGTGTTATGTATTGCATATAAGATTCTACTGGAATGGAAGTGCCTTGAGGAAAGATATTGCTTTTATCCAAATTGTTGTTTGCTTATATTTAACTCAAGTATCTCCAAAGCCTAGAACTGTGCTTAGCTCATAGTTGTTCATAAGTATTTGTTGAATGAATTTCTACTGCTTTAAAATAAGGGAGTGCTATGATTTGAATGAAAGTGTCCCTGCAAAATTCACATGTTGGAACCTAACACTCGATGTGGTAGTATTAAGTGGTGGGGCCTTGGAAAAGTGAAGTCATGAGGTCTCTGCCTTCATGATGAAGTAGTGCTCTCATAGAAGAGGTTGAAGGGAATGCCCTGGTGCCTTTTGACCTTCCATCTCTTCTGCCATGTGAGGACACAGCAATAAGATGTTATTTTGGAAGCAGACAGCATCCCTCCACAGATACTGACCCTGCTAGCACCTTGACCTTAAACTTCCCAGCCTCTAGCATTGTCAGGAAAAAAGTTCTGTCCTTCAGGAATTGCCCAGTATCAAGTATATTCTTATAGCAGCACAAACTAAGACAGAAAGGCTTTTGCTGTCTCTTGTGTGAATTATCACAATTATCTTCAAATTGGTTTTTCTACTTTCACCTTCATGACTGTCCAATAATTCTCAATACCAATGCATGATTACATAAACATTTGCTCAAGCACCTTTATAAATAGACTAGTGGATAATGAGTAGATCCTCAGGATATGCCGGGCTCAAGAGAAATGAAATCTTGGGGATATGGTTACTTAAGAAGTGATACTACCACTATGCATCTCAAAGAAGTTGGTGCTGCCCTAACTGAGGTTCAACCCATATATAAACCAGACCAATCTAAAGACAGATAAAGTATTCCACAGCCACAAGTTCTGTTTTCAAATTTATTTTTCTTACACACTTACAAACCTACAAAAAAGAAACTGGTAAAATGGTAGGAAATTGTTGCTGCCACAGCATCTCCACCACTGGAAAAGCCGTAAAATGGGTATCTTTTTGAAAGCAAATCAGTTATATTATCTCTTTAGATTAAAGCTAAAATATTATACTTGAGGTATATAAGTGTTATTTCTAACAATTATCTACCGATAAGGCAGTGCCAAGGCATTAACCAAACACATTTGTAAAGAATCAACAACAAAGAACAACACACCAGAATAGTTAAATGGAATGAAAATTTTTTTTTTCTTTTTAAGTTATAAGCCTCTAGGTGGTTAGCATTAACGTGGAGAGTTCCCTGAGATAATACAAATGTTTCTGGTTTAATACAATTCTTTTCAGCAGTAGGGAATTTTCAAAATACTGAAGAGTATAAAGTGTGACTTGAAAAAAGGTTTTTAGCCCTCTTGAAGCGAAAATTCCTTTAAAATATTGAGTTACGATAATAATGAATTCAGTATCAGTTTAGAACCAAAATATTTCTCCAAAAAGATGCAGTTGTATGTGTCATTAGAAATAAAACACAAGCATTTGCTTCCTGTGTAATGAATTCAGGAGCTAATAGTTCAAAGATGAAAATACCAAACATATAACATTAAGTTATGTTAGGTATGATTGATCAGGAGGCTCAGTAAGGTTTGTATGATTTGAATATCTGTGAAATGTATTTATGTATACATGGAAATGAAATTCATCCATAGATCTGCCAATCTATTTACCTAATCTGTTATGTGAAATTTACTGTGAAAATTTGAGTACCATCTGTCTTCATTGCAGCACGTGAGGTCCTTGAACCCAGAAGCTCTGTTTCATTTGGAGCTGTACTCTCAGTTCATGCATGTGATTAATAGGAACGCCACAAAGATTTGTTAAATTAATTATTGGCTTTTTTGTTAATATGAGAATAGATACAGTTAAACTTGTTTGAAATTAGACATGGCAGTTAGTAATGTTTAGTTAGTGTATGAACTTGTTCCCAATTAAACGGGTATATAGAAGATGTGGGTAAACTATACCTATTGTGCATTCCCAGTGTGAATCCACTGTGGCTACGCATTCTGTTTTTTTTTTTTTTTTTTTTTTTTGAGGCAGTCAGTCGCCCAGGATGGAGTGCAGTGGCGCTATCTCCGGTCACTGTTACAACCTCCGCCTCCTGGGCTCAAGCAATTCTGCCTCAGCCTCCTGAGTAGCTGAGATTACAGGCACCCACCACCACACCCAGCTAACTTTTGTATTTTTAGTAGAGATGGGGTTTCACCACTTTGGTCAGGCTGGTCTTGAACTCCTGACCTCAAGTGATCTGCCTGACTCTGCCTCCCAAAATGCTGGAATTACAGGCGTGAGCCACTGTGCCCGGCCTCGTATGGCATTCGTGTGTTGCAATTTATCCACGTTACTATCTGAAAATTCAAAAGCATTATGACACCAATAAAATGTCATTAACTTGACATCTGAGCAAACTGGGCTCATATCCTAGCTCACCCTTTTATGAATCCAATGACCTTTTGAAAGTCTCTTGACTTCTTTGAGCCTCAATTTTTCTTATTTGTAATATGTGGACAAAGATTGCTGTGAAGAGTAAATGTTACATGTGTAAATATTCTGTACAGAAGTTTATTTATTTATTATTTATTTATTTTTGAGGTGGAGTCTCGCTCTGTCACCAAGCTGGAGTGCAGTGGTGCAATCTCGACTCACTGCAACCTCTGCCTCCCAGGTTCAAGCAATTCCCCTGTCTCAGCCTCCCAAGTAGATGGGAGTACAGGAACACGCCACCATGCCTGGCTAATTTTTGTACTTTTAGTAGAGACGGTGTTTGAACATGTTGGCCAGGAGGGTCTCAATCTCTTAACCTCATGATCTTCCCACCTTGGCCTCCCAAGGTGCTGGGATTACAGGCATGAGCAACCACACCTGACCAGTTAAATTCATTTTTGATCACTAGCAAAGCATACATATAACATATATAACATCATTTAATTTAACTGTATATTTTGCCATACTTATAAGCTTTTCAATGAAGTATGATTTAGAAAATATTTGATTTAAAAAATTTACTTTGGTTAAATATGTCTTTGGTTCCCAGGTTTCTACCAGATATCATTCAATTAAAAATTGTGTTATTTTTACATTTCTCCATGTAGACAAGATATATTTCTTAAGGACATACCACATGCCAAACACAAAATTACATGAGATGCAATACTAATACTCTTATTTTAAAAGTTAGTTACAGTTAATAGATGCATAACATCTAAATAGGTAAATATTCACAGGAATTTTCAGACATGTTAAGAACCTTTCCCAAGGTAATGATGTAGAACATATATACACAGATTGAATTTCAAAATAAAAACATGTGTGTGCCCATCTCATTCTTTTTATACTCTATAACCAAATGATTGACGTATTGCGTAATAACTTTTAAAGTATGTCTAATCATGGTGGTTAGCATATTATACATATCATTATATGTTCACCCCAAATAGTTCTCCATAAAGCGCTAACATTTGTATTATATTCCCTACACTGAAATCCTCAAGGGAGTCAAATGTGATGAAAATGTGTCTGGGAAAGGTTTTTAATATTGTAAATGTAATGTACAGTGTTTTTAAGAATGCTCTTATAAGAATAACAAAACCCTAAATTGAGTGACAGAAGAATTTCAGGTTAAACAACATGAAGCCTCAGGTATTTTTGCATTGCTTATCAATACCTTTTCCTCTACCTATAATCTTTGATTGCTCGGAAATGATACCAACATGTACGATGAAAAGGCAAATGGAAAAATGTAGAATATATGATATTTTGATTTATAATAGCTTTGGTGTTATTTTCACTTCCTGACACACAGCTTCCTAAAGCTAATGAGTTGGCTCCTAATGGCAGCTCCTGAATAGCCTTAGGATGGGGGCTGGCTGTCAAGGGAATCACCTGTGTAATTAGAGGATTGGAAGTGCCATCCTCCTTCCCCTCACCTCTCAGAAGGAAAGAAGCCTTGAAGAAGCATAGTGTTTGGAGAGCTTCCAGGTTGCTAAGCACATGCAGGTTGCCTGGAGAGTCCACAGGCACTCTGAGCCCCTTCCTATATACCTTGCCTTATGAATCTCTTTACCGGGCTGTTCATCTGTTTTCTTAGAAAAATTCTTTATAATAAACCATTGAATGTATGCAAGCTTTTCTCTGAGCTTCGTGAGCTGCCCTAGCAAATTATTGAGCATGAGAAGAGGAGCTCAGGCAACTCTGCTTTGTAGCCAAGTTTGGCAGAAGTTGTAGATAGTCTGGGAGTCTACTTAATAGAGTTTGGATCTGTGCTCCCACCCAAATCTCATGTTGAATTATAATCGTCAATGTTGGAAGTGGAGACTGGTGGGAGGTCATTAGATCATGGGGGTGAATTTCCCCTTTGGCTCTCTTCCTGTGTGTATTAGTCTGTTTTCAGTCTGTTGATAAAGACATACGCAAGACTGGGCAATTTGCACAAAAAAGAGGTTTATTGGACTTACTGTTCCTCATGGCTAGGGAGACCTCACAACCATGGCAGAAGGTGAAAGGCATGTCTCACATGGTGGCAGACAAGAGAAGAGAGCTTGTGCAGGGAAACTCCTCTTTTTAAAACCGTCAGATTTCCTGAGACTTATTTACTATCATGAGAACAGCATAGGAAAGACCTAACACCATAATTCAATTACCTCCCACTGAGTCCCTCCCAAAGTACATGGAAATTGAAGATGAGATTTGGGTGGGAACGCAGTCAAACCGTATCATCATAATACAGCTCTCATAATATCTGGTTGTTTTAAAGTTTGTGGTACCTCCCCACTTTCTCTTCCTCCCACTCCAGGCATATAAGAGGTACCTGCTTCCCCTCCACCTTGAACATAATTTTAAGTTTCCTGGGGCCTTTCAGAAGATGCTGTGCTTTCTGTACAGCCCAAAGAATTGTGAGCCAATTAAACTTCTTTTCTTTATGGATTAGCCAGCGTCAGGCATGTCTTTATAGCAATGCAAGAACTGACAAATAAGCTGCTGCTTGCAACTGGGGCTTGATGTGGGAGAGGAGGAATCTTGTGAGACAGAGTGCTTAACCTGTGGGGTCTGCACTAACTCTGATTACTATCGAAATTAAATTGAATTCTAAGACATGGAGATGGTGTCTTACAATTCAATTTCATTTTACTTTTGATTCTGCATGGCTGGTAGGAGGATTAACGGTGTAAGAAAAACCCTACACATCTGGTGTCAGAACTAAAGTATTGAGAGTGAGTGCATAGTGTAGGGAGTACAGAGAGTATAGTTTATTTTTCCTATAGACAAGATAACTCTTCCTTTTTCTTTTCCTCTGCATACTTCACTTCTAACTGAGGCTGTACTAATTTTTGTTTCCACTACCCCTTGTTAGCTATTTAAGCCCAATCCTCAACTCCAAAGTAGCTGCATTTTTGAGCCAATATGAAGGGACTGCCTGGAGATAGCCTGACTTTCCCTCTATTTAAAAATTCTACGTAGATTTTAGGGACTTGTGTTGGATGAGCGTCCTGGGAAATCTACAAGAGACTCCTTGGCCTCATTACTTTAGACTTGAATGATAAAAGCATGGCTAAACAACAGAACGGAGATAATCGCTTTTGAAATTTTCATGACACTCTATTTAAATTAAAACTGTTAAAACCATAAGGAGAAACATTCATTTTTCATCTTTTTCTATGTTTTTCTAAAAGTCATGAATCCTAGCCATAAACCATAAAGGCCCTTCACTAAAAACCCAGCATAGAAGTCAGTGCAATCTGCAAAGGGGGACATGGCAGAAAATGAGAAAGTTTGGTATCACTGGAGGCCTCCTGTATTAACCTGAAAATCTCTTCTAAGGTCTGGCTGGAAATCTGACTCCTGAGACCTGGAAGTTGGGTATGGATGACTGTGGCAGTTACAAAGTAACTTCAGTCTCTGCCTTATAAGTCAACGAGATCTGTAAGGCAGAGGTTGGGGCTAAGTGTTAACCACCAAACTTGCCAAGTCCCTGTGCCTCGTCCAATTATTCAGAACTTTACTTGGCTCTGGCTACAATAATCTGTCATCTTACTAGAGCCACATCTACTTTCCAATAAAGTATATCCTTTGCTGTAAGTAGCTGTGCCTATGAGCAAGTTATGTAAAAATTTTAATACTACTGTAAGTATAACTGAACCCACTAAATCCATGAAATACATAGAATTCTAGAAGCTTGGAATCCCCAATTTTCCTCCAGAAAAATGCTTTCCCTGAATGGTTCTGTGCTTATGGTCAACTTCTGATTCTGCATCTGCCTTTTTCTACCAAGACTCAATTTCCCAGGCCTCTAGGGTTTCCTTTGGAATGGACAATGCATCAGACATGATCCAGGAACACTGGCCTCTCTGCTGCTGAATCTGCAGGGCTGGTAGGCATGGTTCTGCTTCAGGGCCTTTGTGTTTCCCACTCTCCTCTGGAATGCTCTCTCATGGTTACCTACCTAGTAACTGGCCACCACCCTAGGCTGGGAACTTCTCTTGGGACACAGGGATGCCAGGGCAGCTCTTTGAGACCTCGTGGGTCCTACACATAGTCTCTGTAGTAAGTGTCTTTCCTTGCAGTGTCTGGAGTGGAGGCCCTGGGAGAATATCAACTCACCTTTTGTGGACGCCCTCTTTTTAGATTCCCAGGATACCCCCTGGGGTAGGGAAGATGATGAATAGATTAATCACATAATAAAAGTGTCAGAGGAAAGAATGGAAACATTTGAGAAGGGAAGTGCAAATGGACAGTTACTGTGAAAACACAGACCACGGGTTTAGTGAGGAGTTTTTATTCCTTAAGGGTTGAAGGATGACTGGGGAAATAAAATCTGTGATAAGATTGGATTCCAAGGAGACAAAAGTTAAGATTCCAGATAGAGGCAGAAACTTGATGAGCTTAGCATTTTGTAGCCTAATTAGCGCTCCAGGCTTTCTAACAAATTCTAAATAAACCTTGTAACCATGGTGCTGGACCATGCATTGAGGAATAAGGTTTGTCTCTGCCACACAATAGTCATTCCTATAGGGACTCAATGAACTCTCACTGAGTATCACAAAGCTAGATTATCTGGGATGCTTCACTCTTTATAGAAGATTCTTTTTTTATTTTTTTTTTTAGACTGAGTCTCGCTTTGTTGCTGAGGTTGCAGTGCAGCTGTGTGATCTCAGTTCAATGCAACCTCTACCTCCCAGGCTCAAGCAATTCTCCCCCCTCAGCCTCCTGAGTAGCTGGGGATCAATGATTCTTAATATTCTTGGTGAGTAATAATCACCTGCAGGACTTCTTAAATATATCAATGAGCAGACTTAGGCACAGAGCTACAGAATCAGAAGTCCCATTGTTCCGTTGAGATGGCTTTGCCTTTGTTTGCACGTACAGATGTAGGTTTGGAAGTATGAAGATATTAACTCTTTATTCCACTTAATCAATTTATTTATAATTCCAGATGTATCTAAATATTTTAAGTTTCTTCCTATAAAGAATAAAAGGTTAAATATAAATGTATTTTATAAAAGGTTACTTAAATAACGTGAAGTTTTAGAAATTACTTCCTTATATTTTCTTTTAAATCTTCTTTCCTGTAAACTAACAAGCACACTGGACTAGCAAGTTATCTTTAAATATGTAGGACTCATACTACATATTTAAAGATATTTTCTAATACTTTGAAATTGTTCTCAGTTCTTCAGAATATTCTTTTTTTTTTCATACATAATCATAAGGCGAAATAAAAAGTTACTGCTTTGGTATAAGAGAACCTAGTTCTGCTGGTAAATCATCTTGCTTGGCCTGAATTTCCTCTGTGTGAAGTATAAGCACTTGAGAAAAGGAAGTCTTTTTTAAGTTTTGAGTGGATAGTAACCCATGTCCATCATGAAACTTCAACAAATGTGATGAAAGTAACTGGGCTTTCAACAAAAACATATATCTAAATCAAATTGGGATCTATGCTGCCATTTAGCTGTCATTTCTAACAAAATATTTTAAACTAACCTTATTTTGCTGTCAAAACTAGCTATTCATTACAGCTTCCTTATTTCTGTCCAAGGTCTCTTCTTTCTGTCATTTTAATTCTACATTTTGGAATCAACCCTCTCTCTAAGTTGTTCTCACATTTTCCATCCAGTTGTCTAGCACTGTTGATTATTATTTATTAGAATTTCTTAGCTATTTCTTGACTTTATTTCCTTTACCCCTGCTGCTATAATCAATCTTAGTGGCTAGTATATACTGCTACAAATTAAAATGTCTAATTCACATAAAACATACTTCACTTAGGGAGGCCAAGCCTGTAATCCTGGCATTTTGGGAGGCTGAGACAGGCAGATCACGAGGTCAAGAGATTGAGACCAGCCTGGCCAACATGGTGAAACCCCATCTCTACTAAAAATAACAAAAATTAGTTGGATGTTGTGGCATGTGCATGTAGTCCCAGCTACTCAGGAGGCTGAAGCAGGAGAATCACTTAAACCTGGAAGAAGGAGGTTGCAGTGAGCCAAGATCCCGCCACTGCACTCCAGCCTGGCAACAAAGCGAGACTCCATCAAAAACAAAAACAAGAGAGAGGTGATTCAAGATGGCCGTTTAGGAACAGCTCAGGATTGCAGCTCCCAGTGAAAGCGCAGAGGGTGAGTGGACGCCGTGTTTTTATTGCCCACAGACTAGGAAATTCCCGGGCAGAGGTGCTCCACGGTCGCCAGCGCGGCTGTTTCGGCCAGCGCCGCTGCTTTGCCCCGCGCGGCTGCTTTGTTGGCGCCCCGGAGCCGCGGTTCCCGTACAAAATACAGTGGTCCGGGGGCCCTTTTGGCTGGCGATTGGAGTCACGGGAATTCGCCCATACGCTGGTTCAAAAAGGGGACTGAGCAGAGAACCAGGACAGTAGATTGCAGGGCAAAAAAAAAGAAAAAAAAGCGCCACAAACCTCAGTGCCACTGTTTAAGCCAGCGCAGTGAGTGGCCGCAGGGGAAACAGACCCCGGCGCCTCTTCAACAGGCGACTGGAACACCAACTTAAAAAAGGCTCTGAGGCAGGGAGCCAGGCGATCAGGCTCGGCTGGTCCCACCCCCACAAAAGAACAGCAACCAGAAACTCTGGATTCAGAGTTTCACA
>NW_016107350.1:2582074-2602881 GCF_001604975.1 Cebus imitator | reverse complement strand
AAACCTAAAATGCAATAAAAAAAAAAAAAAAAAAAAAAAAAAAAAAAAACACCACACATACGTCATTATAGGCAGTCTTGATGAAATATTAAGCCCTTTGCCTTGAATTCAAACATTTTCATAAGCACACCTCTCTAAGCTGCTCCCTGAAATAGTTACAATAGTTAATAGTGAGACACTATTATCACCAATGTGAAGATAAGAAAACCGAAGTTAAAAAACTTGCTGAATGCCATAATATATCAACAAATCCACTAAAAATGATTTTCTTTTTAAAAAAAAGAGCAAAAAGACTTTATTTTGGTGAACAATTTGCAAAGCAGGGAAATCCAGCCTTCGGCACAAAACAAAGGTGCATTTGAGAGAACAAGGAGGGGGACTGTTTTTATTTATAGAGAAAGTTTCTGTCCAGGTTCTCATTCTGGTTTACTTATGCAAATGAAGGATGCGAAATTGTTTAGTTCTTATTGGCTCATGCTTGCTGAGTTTGATAGTTATGAAAATCCCAAAGTTAGGTGAAGTGTGGGGTTTTCCCAGAACCCAGAGTATGCGTATGACCTCTAGTCACCAAATGGCTTCTTGGCTGTATTTTTAATTTAAGCCCAGTTAACCACTTAGGATCCATTTTGAAGGATTGGTTCTTTAGGTTCACACATACTGTTACCATCAAAGTGATGATTCCACACCAGTCTAGCTGAGTCAAGTTTATATTGTTAACTGCATTAAAATGTCACCATCTTGGGCTTTACTGCCTCTGAATGCTTGTTCTTTCTAGAATGTTTATCTCGGTCCCTTCAGGCATGTATAGGAAAACACTATAGGCTGGATTGCTTACAAACAAAATAAATTCCTATCTCATAATTGTGGAGGCTGGGAAGTACAAGATCAAGGTTTCAGCAGATTCAGGGTCTGGTGAGAGCCCACTTTCTGGCCGATAAATAGCATCTTTTTACTGTGTCCTCATATGGCAGAAGGAACAAGGGAGCTAGCTCCCTTTATAAAAAGGCACTAATTCCAATCATGAAGGCCCCAACCAGGAACTGATTACCTCCCACAGGCTCAGTCTCCATATACCATCACACTGCAGATTAGATTTCAACATATGAATTTTGGAGGAAACTCAAACATTCATTTTAGAGCAATGTCCTATATTTAGCATGCACTGTGCTCATTGTCCCCTATTCAGGCATGTATACCCTTAAAGATCAAATTTAAGAATCTTTCTCTTGTCTGTCCTGGTCATTTTTGCCAACAGTGTTGTCCCCTTCTTTACATGTTGTCACTTATTTCAATGGGAGCCCCTTGTCGCTCTAATGTTACTTTTTTTGAAACGCAATTATATTTATTTTGTCTCTTTCTATCATGTAAGGGTAGAATAGATGTCATCTTACCAAAGTGATATGCACAGAGTGTTAGACATAAGGCCACTTTGATAAAAATGTTATAAATGCATGAATTCAAATGTATTAACAGAGGCATAAAATCTACACTTTAGATTGAAATATACACTTTGCCCCATCCTGCATCTCTTGTTGTAAATACAAAATACATAACTAGATAAAACATAAAAGCCTTAGTATGCATTTGAGAATTCAGCCCTGTTCTATATCTAGATTTGCAAAGAAAATTATTTTCTAACATACAAGTGATTTAGGAGCCATAAATGTCACCTTGTTATTTTGTAGAGCAACAAATAATCACATATCTACAGACAGTAACGTGCTAGGCAAATTTATGCTGATTATTTTCTTTCCTAATTTACTATTAATGTTGAATTTTTCTAAGAAACTCAATATGTTACTCTCTTGAGAATAGTCAATAAAAAGTCTTAAATAAATTTTCTTATAGAATATTGTTAGAATTTGTTAAAAAATTTGTATCAATAAAACTAAAAAAAATATGCTTGCTTAAAAGAACAGTAAGTAATTTAAAATAGCTTATGATATAACTTAGAATACTTGTCACAATTTATTAATGCTAAGGGACTATTTTTTCTCCTACTCACTTTAAATATGAGGAAACTATAAACAATAAGTTAAGTGGTATGCTTCCATTTTCCAAAATAAACGAACATAGAGTCATTTAGAAAAACAATCATATATCATAACGTTACATCTCACTATATTCATGGTCCTAAATCCAATTTTAAATTATTTTAAACATCTTCAGGTAAGATAATATTTTTCTTTTATTTCTACTTAAAGAATAGGATGGCTTTAAAATACTTGGAATGATAGAGTTTAGATTAAAATTAATCAGATACATTGCTGGTACATTTCGGAGCAACACTACTTAATTGGAGATTACATCATTTTTAATAATGTAATTAAAGAATTCTAAATAATTTAAATTGAAATTAAAACCACTATATGTAGACACTAATGAGATTTGTTAATCTCTCCCACATTAAGGCTACTAGAAAAATACTATTCCATGTACAATCATGCATCATATGACATGTATGAGGATACTCCCATAAGTTTATAATGCTGTATTCTTAATGCATCTTTTCTATGTTTAGATAGACAGACCCATACCTTTGTATTGTTAATGCCTACAGTACTTACAACAGTAACTTGTACAGCTTTGTAGCCCAGGAGCAATAGGCTAAACCATATAGCCTACAGTGTAATAGGTTAAACCTCCTAGATTTGTGTAAGTACACTCTCTGATAGTCGCATAATCATGAAATTACCTGATTACATATTTCTCAGAAAGTATTCCTGTCATTAGGCAATGCATGACTGTACTTTGTTTGACTTCATCCTGTAATTTTACTTTTCCTATGCTAATGTTAAAAACGTAAACAACTAGAAACATTTATTAAAATATACTGATTTAGTCAGCTGACTTCTTTATTATTCCAAGAAGTGATCTTCACATTTATGTCAATCTTCTTTAAATGTTAAAAACTAATCTATTCAGCTCTTTTGGCCAATCCACCCTCCATATTCTATCTTCATATTCTATTCCCTCATCTCATCTGCATGCAAATCCTAAAAGAGTCTGCAAATGAGTCATCATGTAGATTACATTTCTGAAATTCAATTTCAAATATCTAAGGTCACAGTTTTGAGAAAATATAATGCGACCGAGTGAATTTAATTTTTCTAAACTTTGACTTTGACTTAAAGGTCAAACATTTAAACATTTTTGCTTTAGATAGCTGAAACACCAGAGTTCAAGAATTAATAGTTAAAATTTCACAAAGCAATAACAAGTGTGAACATGTGGCTTTGTGTGAAGGCAAATAGATCATGAAACCAGGGTACTGGGAAGCATACTTTTTTTTATGACCCTAGAAGACAGTAGGTAAGAGGAAGAAAAAGAGCACAATATGCCAGGTATTCATTCAAAGGAATCTGAAAACCACTGGAATTGGGTAAACTACAGTTAACAGAGTTGGATGCTATTCAGGGATGCTCAAGACTTCTGTGGAACAAAGCTTATTATAAAGTTTTTTTTTTTCAAGGCATATGCTGATGTCTCTTATTAAAATAGATCTTATGATTTGATACCTACCTGTGTATTTCCATCACTCTCAAGCACAAGTATCTCATCTCAGGTGAGAACCACACAGAATTGCAGGTAATTGACAAATTTTAACATAAAGAACAATTTTATATAGTTCAACATCAAGTAATAAACTAGTTCATATTTCCACATCTATTATTATATAAACAACAGACTTCATTTACTCTGTTTAGTTCCTTCTTAGTAACATCATCATATTCCTTAACAAACAGTTGAAAGGTCAATATGAAAATATTTCAACTGAGAAATAATGATTAATTGTTAAGAGAAACAGATAATGCAACCTTGTTAACATTACTTAACAATAAGCAAACAAAAAATTTCAGTTGACTCAGATTAAGGTTTTTGGCTGACATATGGATTAACTGAGACTATTAGCATGTTTCTATTTTAACCGTGTGTGTGTGTGTGTGTGTGTGTGTGTGTGTGTGTGTGTGCCTGTCGTGTATGTGTGCCTCTGTTTAATCAATACATCAACAATTTCTCGTAGTGATGCTTTGGAATCTGTATTTTACATTCACATCCCATTGCTTTCCATAATCATTTTAATTACTGTAGATATCCTGTTTCTAGTTTATAATTTTTATGCTCATTCTGCAACTTCCTATTCTTTTTCCTCCTTAAATAATTTTTTAGGCCTTTCATTTTTTCCCCTTTGCTCTCAGTGGTATTTCTTTTATTAAAAATACTCGATTGACATTGTTAGTGGCTTACACTTCTAATTTTTTCTCTCTGTGCCCAGTAGTCTAAGATTATTCAAGTGTGATAGCACCATTTGCACCAAAATAAATACATTTGGGCCTAATTAACTTCCGTTCATTAAAAATGACCTTGTTGGGATTAAGCAGGCATTAACACAGCCTCAGTTTTCCCAGAGATACATTTCGAAGTCACAAAAACAGAAGGGATCTTTTAGACACTCTGAGTCTTCCAGCCATATGACTCTGACAACAATGAATTCTAATGGGGTTATTAATATTATCATCTTTAATAAGATGATTCATTTGTCCAATAATGGTAATGACTGCTTTTCAACAGCGAGCACTTTCATATTAACAGAGTTCTTCACTACCCTTATGATGTGAGTTTCCATACTTCCTCTTATGATAAATATGTATGCTTAATTGATATGCAAAAATCACAAACTTCCATATAAAATGTGTTGGATTATACTGCATTAAATTACAATACATTCTCCTTTGGAACAAAAAAGAAGTTTCGTAAATGTAAAGATTAATTGTAGATGTTTACATTTAATCCTCTTTCATCAGCAATCACTGCTCTGTTAATCTAGAAGAGGTTAATATACAAAGCAAATACTGTACTAATGAAGATTCAGTATTTACTTAGAATTATTTTCTGCATGCAGTCCTATACATTTCTTTTATTTGAAGTCACCAATTGTGACTGTTACTTCACATTTATAACAAAACTTACCTCTTAAACCTTTTCTTTGCTTCTCTGATATTTTCATATTCTTCATCATATACTAAAGAAATGTAACAGACATACTTATGAACTCTCTGCGTTGTGTGGTGACATACTATGATTAGTAAATAGAAGAGTCAAATCCTAGTTTGCATACAGGCAGATCGAGAGGAGGTTTTTCCCACTCTATTAGAAAAAAATGTGCTGTAAATCTGGGTCTTACTGACACTTATGCTGACTTTCTTGGCCACCTTGGGCAAATCATCTTACTTCTCTGGGCTTCAGTCTCCTTTATAAATTAAAGGTATTAGATTTGTATCAATATTGTCAAACATGGATGTTTCTTTAAATTAACTTGGGAGCTTTTTAGAAACTATCCATGCTCTAGCCTTATGATCAGAATCTCTCTTGGGTGAGTCTGAAAATCAGTAAACTTTGAAAGTACCCAGATAATTTGATTTTATATGTGAGTCACAGTTGATAAACTGGATTGGATGATTATTAATGTTTCCTGCAGTTCAAAGAAATCCGAAAAGCAACAATAACGTGTTAAGAAGGTATAGTATTTAGACACTAGCGAGTCTAAAATACGCCCTTCTGGAAAACTTAACATGTATATGCTATTAATAAAAAGGTAATTCCTTTTTTTTTTTTTTTTTTTTTTACTATTATGCACCACCGCTGGTGAGCATCAGCATGTGCTCTTAGAAATAGATTCTGCCTGGAGTTTTTAATGACAGAAGCTTCCCACACTTGTCATTCATTAGAAACACATGCCTTGCAGGTAACCACTGTACCATTGGACTTCCCATGAGAAGTCACAGAAATTCGCTACAGCAATACAGTCAGTGCTGCCGACATAAACTTACCGTTTCAATTTCTCTGCAGTTCTTGGAAGGGAACAAGAAAAATAAAATCTAGCCATAGTTTAAGGGTCAAAGACATTTCACTTCCAGGCATAGATATGTGGTTTAGAAGTTGGAACTAAGAATTTCAAACAATCTACAAAACTCAATTTCTTCTAGTGCCTAATTTTAGCGAAAAAGAATAAAACACTACTGAATTTAATATGGCTGTAGCTTGTGGAAAGTATTAAATTAAAAGTAAAAAAAATAATATTCTTGGTAAGTGTAAAATAATACAATTCATTTTGTCTTTTATAAGCTTGAATTAAGCGTTTTAATAAAAACTAGAGTAGTTTTCTTAAACAGCAAGAAGTAATTTAAATATGTATTTTGTTATATATTAATATATAAATAGTATATATTTAAATATATACTTAAATATTTACATATTTAACAGTATATATAACGTATGTAATTATACTTTATGTATAAATTATGTATAAATATGTATATGTTAAATAGGTTAAAATACTATATTTGCATAACTTTAATGAATTACCTTGCTTCCCACTATAATTCATAATCTAATACATTTATATATTTAGAAATGTATCAGTCACTTATTATTGCAAGTGTCTTAAACACTGAGTAGCCTATTAAAAGAATTCATTTCTCACTCACATGTGGATGGGCTCCAGATCTACAGAGCTCATCTGAGATCAGCTGGGTTGACACTAAACTCTAAACTGAGTTCATGTGTATCCACTTTCAGGGATTATACTACCTGAGGTATGTTTCTCATGACAGATGGCAGAGCACACAAGAATAAGGTGAGACATGGTGTCTCTCGAGGTCTCATCTTGGAACTGACACAGTGTTACATCATTCATAATCACTTAGCCACAGCCAGTCTCATGATAAAGAGTGGAGTAAACATTTGCAAGTGATATTTTATTTTACATAATTAGTTTATTTACTCATTCATTCAATTATTTTTTAATCATTCCATTAAAATATATAAACTGAGGG
The DNA here is from genome assembly GCF_001604975.1 of Cebus imitator. Classification (NCBI taxonomy): domain Eukaryota; kingdom Metazoa; phylum Chordata; class Mammalia; order Primates; family Cebidae; genus Cebus; species Cebus imitator. Next base: position 2,596,045 of record NW_016107350.1, on the reverse strand, counting down.
CTGATCATATGGATGGCACCATGCAAAGTACTGCAGATACAGTAGTGAAAAAAATAAACATGGTGTCTTTTTACTATGGAGTCCAAAGCTCAGTGGAGCAGAGAGTGATGCTCATCAAACACCTGCACAAATGCATCAATAAGTAAATAATTTTAAAAGTACAGTTAAAGGAAATAAGTAGGTGATATTAAGTACATGATATAATATTGGAGTTCAAGAAAATTTTCAAAGCAAATGGTAAATGATATATATATATATATTCAGTCTGCCCTTCGTGTTTGAAGGTTCCATATCCATGGATTCAACTAATCTTGGATGAAAAATATTTGGAAAAAATAATAACAGTATAACAAGTAAAAATGCAAATAAAAATACATGATAACAACTATTTACATAGCATTTACATTGTATTAAGCATTATAAGTAATCTGGAGATAATTTAAAGTAGATTACTAAAATCATCTAGTTTAGTAATGTTATATGCAAATATAACATAGTTTATATGGTTACATGCAAATACTTTACTATGCCATTTTATATAAATAAGTTAAACATCCATGGATTTTATCTGGGTGCAGGAAGTTCCTGAAACCAATTCCATATGGATACCAAATGACAACGCTGTTATCTAGTCAAAAATGATGTAGCGGAAAGAGAAAAGAGTATTTGAAGCAAACGAGTGTGTACAAAACTCTTGTAAAGACAGAAACCATGTTTGTGTAAGTAATTTTTTTTAAAAAAAGAAATACAATATATGAGAGAATGATATGGGCTAGACCCGTAAAGGGATCAGATTACTAAGGTCTCCTGTTCTACAATAAAATATTTTAATTTTACCTAGGAACAATAGTAAGATATTTTTTACAAGCATGATATGAAATATTTATATTTCCATTTTAAAATATCCCTCTCGATCCAGCATAAATGTTGCAAGGGAGACAACAGTGAATTTAAAGTTTTTTCATCCAAGAGGAAGTTCATTCTTCTCTAACTAGATGCTTTAGAGACAAATGCACGGGAAAGAGATTTTGAAGATAAAACTCAAAATACTTGGTGAAGAGTTACAGAATGTTAGGGAGAAGGCGCTCACTCCTACTCAGGCATATGTGACTTGCTATAAAGTATATGCTTAGAAGCTGGTTTTCTTGAGTCACTTGCTTCTTTCTCTTCAAATATTTTAGGTTGAGCTTTCAACTGCTGAAGAAACTGTACATTTATTTTTTACAGTAGAGATTTCTTGAAATCACATTTCCCATGAAGTTCTTGGCCCTGGTGCAGTCTCCTCCCTGTCTTTACCGAGCCAGCAACATCAAAACCAGGGCTTAGAGTAGGAATAGTTAAAGAAGAGACCAACTTACACAACTGTCATCTTTTAAAAGGAGACATCTGGTCTCTTATCTCTGGTGTTGTTCCATTTGAGCCTGGTGGCTACTGTGGATAAAATTATCAGCATATTAACAGTAATAATTTTCCTGGGAATAAGTTAAGTTTAACCTTGGTTCTCTCAATTACTGAGGGACTCCACAATCCCAGAGTGGAAATCATGTTTTATGTTATGTTAAAAAAAAAAAAAAAAGCATTTATATGTACTATAAAATGTTCCTAACTCCAACATAGAAATTATTACTCACCTCTTTTTAGTCTTCCAAAGAGACTAGATAGTGAAATGAGTGTAGACAATTCCGCTGTTCTTTTTGAAGAAAGAAAAACTCACTATATAAAAGCCTATATGTGTCTTCTACTTCCAGCAATTTTTTTTAAAGATTCAAAGAAGTTAGGCTACTGTAAGGAACTTTTTTGTCGTATATCAGAAATGAACTAGAATGTTTGGGCAGAAATAATCTTTCTCTTTCAATTGTCTCTTTCAAAAAATCACATATAATATTTTAAATCATTTTAATATAGAAAGATTTCTAGAAATCAAAACTTATTGCTAATATTCTTAAAGTGATTAGAGTTTAATTCACACACATAAAATCAACTACACATAATAGAAAGAACCAGTCCATATTATATTAGTTCATTTTCATGCTGCAAATAAAGACATACCCCAGACTGGGCAATTTACAAAAGAAAGAGGCTTAATGGACTTAAAGTTCCAGGTGGCTGGGGAGGCCTCACAATCATGGTGGAAGGCAAGAAGGAGCAAGTTAAGTCTTACATGGGTGCTGACACGCAAAGAGAGAGAGAGCTTGTGCAGGAGAACTCCTGTTTTTAAAACCACCCACTCTCATAAGACTTACTCACTTAGACAAGAACAGCATGGGAAAGACCTACCCCAATGATTCAATTATCTCCCACTGGCTTCCTCCCAGGACACTTGGGAATTGTGGGAGTTACAATTCAAGATCAGATTTGTGGGGGTTACAATTCACGGTGAGTTTCACATAGTTCATATGTAATACAGCCAAACCATATCACGTATGAACTATGTGATACTCCTCAAAACCCTGGATCACAGTCAAATTAGGACTATTTCTGAGAAATAAAGGACAGTCGTTAATCTTCAGTTTTGTCTCAAAATGTTAGTTACAATGGAATAGCATTATTGCCCACTTCAAGCTAATCCCTTTTTGAGGAAATGATTGCATATACATTTCCACAAGGGCATCATTTTGCCTCTGAAATATATGATCATCCAAGTATCTGAAAAAACATCCTTCATTATTAATTTGTATGGTTTTCATATCAGCCATTGTCCTATATATCTTTTCCTTCGGTAATTTATAGAGCTACGGTCCTTTATATAAGAATAATTTAAAGTTAATGGTAGAATTATATTGCAGAGAAGGTTGTTAGTAGCTATGTATACGATAATGATTTTGCTAATGTCCATCATCAATCTGATGGTGTAGCTATCTACAAAAATCATTAGGTTATCAAAATTAATGTATTATCCTGAGGCAAAATGTCTTTTGAAGTACTTACTGAGTTTCCAATATATCTCATGACCTGTGTTGGCATGGGTGATACATTAGTTCCTATCTTCAAGGGTACACTATCACAGAAAGGCCTGAATACTTTTCATGTATACAATCTGGTCTTCATTCTTTAACCCAAAACATTAGGGCTACAAATACTGATTATTTCTCTCAAGGATTATAGTTATATCACGTTCTGTTGACTATTACTATTTATGACATAATTTTGAACAATACATTATAATTTGAGAAGAAGAAATTAGGTAAAAACAATGAGGACAAGAACAGCTTTGAGCTAAGCAATACAAAAGAAAAGCTTTGGAGGTGAATTCAAAACCTAAAGGATGACACTGAAGTGCAACTTGATTGTAAAACTAATTTTCTAACTAGATAAATATCCCGATTCTTTTAACTTTCATTTTCATTTAAAGATAATCATTGGGCCAGGAGTGGTGGCTTACGCCTGTAATCCCAGCACTTTGGGAGGCTAAAGCAGGTGAATCACTTGAGCTCAGGAGTTTGAGACCAGCCTGGGCAATGTGGCAAAACTCCCTCTCTAAAAAAATGAAATACATAAATTAGCTGAGTATGGTGGTGCACATCTGTGGTCCTAGCTACTTGGGAAGCTGAGGCATGAGAATCACTTGAGCTCAGGAGGCAGCGTTTACAGTGAGCTATGATTACACCACTTCACTCCAGCCAGGGTGACAGGGCAAGATCCTGTTAAAAATAAATAAATGAGTAATAAAAATAATAATTGTACTAGAGTTAACATTTCTAATTCTTATACAGTATATTCTAGGCTTTGAACTAAATGCATTAAATAAATTCTCATTCCTGAAAACTCTACTCTGAAGTAAGCATTATTATTATCCATCACCTTTTATAGAAGGGCAAACTTTCTGTAGGAAGTGAGCTCAAATTCACAAATTTAGTAGTGAGCAGAGCTAGAAATAAAACACACGGTAAATTCAGAGTGCATGATCTAAATATGATAAGAAGGTGCTAGTATAAGATGTGAATTTCAGAGAGATCTTTTGAGCTCCCAAAGAGATTGAGTAGAACATTCTATCAGTTTCTATTGGAGTTCAAAATATGCTAATACTTGCCCATCTTCCTACTAAAAATAAGATAAGGATGTCTCTCAAACTAAAGCTTTCTACACTTAACAAAAAGGATAAACACATTTGTTATCTATTAACCTAAGACCAAACAAAATGTTCACAAACATTTCTCTTGAAGACCAAGTCTGACAGAGGAGATGCATAGGCATAGGCAGACTGCTTTCATCAGTTATTGCTACGCATTAGGAAGTGAGTGCTAAATACAACACGCACTAACGTGGCACAGCTTCTAAAACTGTATCAGCAGCACTGCAGCTTTTTGCTCCTACTGATTTCTACTAACTCCTGGCCTAATAATTTGCCGGTCTAGATATGTGGAGACCAGATTTACCAGGTTAGTATGTTCCTCACTGATCATAGCACTTAACTTTCTATTCTTATGCTCGTTTTGATGTCTGGCACATATTAGGACACAGAGTCTTTTGTTTGTTTGGTTTTTTTTTTTTTTTTTTTTTTTGAGACAGAGTCCCACTCTGTTCCCCAGACTGGAGTGCAACGCCACCATCCAAAGTGCTGGGATTACAGGTGTGAGTCACTGCACCTGGCCAGGACACAGAGTTTTTAAATCGATTTATCGATGATTCCAGTGACAGTGTCAAATTTATACCTGACAGTCTTCTGGAAGTAAATGGAAAAATAGTTAGACTTTATAATGAAACACTGACAAAGTAAAAGTCTAAGTATTTTTCATGTGTATAGCCTTGGCTTCATTCTTTTAATCAACGACATTGGATTAAAAACAGTAGTGTTCCTGTAGTCCCAGTACTTTGTGAGCTGAGGCAGGAGGGTCGCTTGAGCCCGAGTTCAACCTAGGCAGCATAGCAAGATGCCATCTCTAAAATAATAACAATAATAATGATAATGATATTAGTAATAGTAATCTGCGGCTCTTCAAGAAAGAGAAATGTTCTGTTCTACCTCTAGGTTAAAGTGTATATGTGATACCTGGGCATGAAGGGTACAGATCAATAAAAAAATTATTTCTGTGTCTACTTGTTTATGACCATGTAGAATAGTTCAAACATATGCCTTTTTATTAGGAGTTAAGTAACCAGAGACTGTTTTAGTTGTCTATATATAAAAATATAATGTAAATGTGGTGGGCAATGCCTCGTGATAAAAGGCACACAGTGTCACTAATGAGTGGTGTATCAAAATCACTATCAGGTGATTTTATGAAACTTTTGCCAAATAAGATGAGAAAATACATGAGCCCTATCAGCATGAAGTTAGAGGTCAAAGAAACCTCAGTCATGTTTTGCTAGCAAAGTTTGCTTTAAAAATATTTAGGCTTCAAATGCATTTGCTTTTTCCCAGGCTTTTCAATACAAATAAAAGAGACTAAAAAACTGAAGTAGCAGAGAAGTGAATACTAGAATAATAAAAGGAGATGAAGGAGATGAGCATAGGTTTTGAAGTATTTCAGAGAGTAGCACAAACTGGTTTATATGTTCTTTCTTTAGGTATTTTTTATGTTTGAGGAGAATTTTCTGTTCTCACAAAGAGATCTACTAACAAAAGCAAGTGAAAAAGAGGAGAAAGGAGGGAATAGCTCTCTTTATATTAATACTCTATTTATTCATTTATTTTGGAGACAGAGTCTTGTTCTGTCACCAAGGCTGGAGTGAAGTGGCGATCATAGCTCACTGCATCTTCAAACTCCTGGGCTCAAGGAATCCTTCTGCCTCAGCCTTTGGAGTAGCTGGGACTATAGGCACATCACCAGGTCCAGGTAAAGTTTTTTTTTTTTTTTATTTATTAGAGATGAGGCCTTACTATGTTTCTCAGGCTGGTCTTAAACTTCTGGCCTCAAGTGATCCCCCCAAAGTACTTCAAGGCACTTTAGAAATATAAAACTAATATTTCAAATGGATGGTAGCATGGCTTCAAATAAATGCCTTTTTAAAAAATTCAACTGTATTGCCACACACTTTACATACAATAAAACTCACTAATTTTAAGGTGTAGTTTAATGAACTTTGACAATGTATATAGTTGTGTTACCACCACCAAAGTCAAAATGCAAAAAAATTCTATTATACCAAAGAGTTTTCTATTCTGCTTCTCAAGAAATCCCTTCCCATCACTTAGCCTGCAGGGTACAGCAAGGGGGCCAAGGTATCTCAGGTGAAAGCACAAGAAGAGGTAAGTCAATCTATATGTATAGAGGATCTATAGCACGTAAGGCCTTGTAGGTCAGAGGATGCCAAGGACTTTGGGTTTACTCTAAATGAAATGGGGAGACACGGGAAGGTTTTGAGCAAAGGAGTGATCTGATTTAGGTTTTGAAAAGACTGTGGGAAAACTATATGTCCACAAGGGTTGAACAAATAAGTAAATATATTATAGGTAAAAAGAACCAGGCTTCTCATTGCTGGAGAAAGAAGTTACAAATGAGAAATGAGGGAAGGAAGGCTCGAATGATTCTTGTGTATGGAAATTGGCATTATCAGTATGCCCTCATGTGTGGACAGCTAAGTAGATACATAGAGAAATAAATATAGACATGCCTGTATACTTGGCTTACGTGTGTGTGTGTGTGTGTGTGTGTGTGTGTGTGTGTGTGTTGCCATCTTAACAATAGTATGCCTTCCAATCCATGAACACAGGCTGTCTTTCCATGAATTTAGGTCTCTTTAAAAATGTATTCCTGGCTGGGCGTGGTGGGTCACACCTATAATCCCAACACTATGGGAGGCTGAGGTGGGCAGATCACTTGAAGTCAAGAGTTCAAGACCAGCAAAATGGTAGAACCCCGTCTTTACCAAAAACTACAAAAATTATTCAGACATGGTGGCGTGCATTTGTAATTCCAGCTACTTGGGAGGCTGAAGCATGAGAATTTCTTGAACACGGGAGTCAGAGGTTGCAGTGTGCTGAGATCATGTCACTGCACTCTGGCCTGGGCAATAGAGTGAGACCCTGTTGGAATTCACTTGGGGTGGTTGGCAAAATATTATGGAAATTATGTAGGGAAAGTTACAGATTATTTTCCCAAATTTTTGGAAAGCCAAAATGTTTTATTGGGGACAGGCTGAAGGCAGCTGCTCATTTACATTAGCATAGGAAATAGATAGAGATGATCAAAGGCTTTACCCCACATCCCTTTGTCTCAACTCTGTTTACTCATGTAAATTTTGTGCTGGGCGGTCCTCTCAGGGGGAAATCAAAGGGGAATTACTTGTTAATAGCATTCACTCTGGGCCCCAGAACCTAAAGCTTTTGTCAGTTGTAAAACCATTCTCTTAACCATGTTAATGACCCACAAGGGTGTTGACTTCGAACCTCTGTTCAACTCTGTAATGGTGTGAGAGTGCATTCATTCATCAGACTTCTGCAGGTGGTGACCAACACGTCTCAAGACCCTGTCTCAAAAAACTAAATAAATATTTTAACAATGTTTGGCCATTTCAGGGTATACTTAATACTTTTTTATGTATTCATACTTATCTTTTAAATCAGTCTTTTTCAGAATATAGTATAATTGTAAGTGGGATTTAAAAAGACCTCAAGGAATATAATGAACATTTCTAATCTATAAGAATTAAGTCAACAGATGTTAATGAATGTACATTATAGGCTTTGTTCTATGTAAGAACATGAGATTATTGCAAAAGAATTGTCTTTTTACATAAAGGCTTGACTAAATTTGAAAAAAAAAAACAGCATTTATAGACATTGTAAAATAAAGTGACAATATCCTAATATAAGATTCACTGCTAAGTTGTATTCTATGTGTGCATTTTCCCATGTCCAGCCCCATTACCCTCCAAAGTTTATCTTACCACAGTCCCTTGAGAAGTCAAGAACCTTCTGTGATTTCGCGATACACACAAATGTCCTTGGTTGTGGTAAAGCAAACGAGGGAGTTTTGATGGCGATTCAAAAACCTTCACAGCATGAAAGGGCATCCTGTGTTGAAAGAGGCTCTGGTGGTATAGAAGCAACAGTGGATTGGAAGCACTTGTTCTGTAGGAAGGTGAATCCCATCTGGCCCCTCTTCAGATGGGGTGCGCTGCTTGCTTGAATGAAGAGTTAAAAGTTTTTAGCTGTTACTTTGTCTTCCACTTGGCTGGCCACATAAGCTGCTTCTACCTTTTGATGAGCTTATGCAAATCCTCCAGAACATATCCTTTGTCTTTGACACTGAGCTTCCTTAGTGACCATGACCCTGTCATTCTGTCTGCCCTTTCACTTCCATATGCCTCTCCTTTACTCTTATGTGGGTCACCAATCATTTCTTTTTTTCTTTTCCATACGCTTTCTAAAGTTTTCTGTGTGATCAATGTCATGCTCTCATCCTGTCTGTTTCTAGACTGTTGACCATGAAGGACCCATTTAGGACTTTTTAATTTTTTTTTTAATTGGTGCAGTGTCTTTGTTTTTACTTTTTTTTTCTTTTTTTCCTTTTCTTTCAAAGGCATCATCTTGCTATGTTGCCCAGACTGGTCGCAAACTCCTGGGCTCAAGTAGTCCTCTCACCTGGGCTACCCAAAATACTAGGATCACACAGGTGAGCCACCACAGCCAGCCTCTCTTTGCATTTCTGCTGTAACAATCCTGGACATTTTCGACGGACTTCCATCTCCTTAAATCAAAAGGGAACAAGAAGAAAGTATAGGAGGTCCGATGATTAATATTTCAAAATATTTTGGTTAAAGTAACATAATGGAATATACAGTTTAATTGTTTCCCCAACATTATTGTCCCATTCAAGTGGCCAGATTTCAGCATCTATTCTACATGTATCTAAACCAAAAATGTTTCCAATAATCCTTCTAAACAGCTGCTATTACTAATGAGTGTTTCTTCCTGTCTTAGTTCTTTCATTTGTTTTTCATTTGTTTCTTTTAACTTAATTAGCTATTTTATTTTATTTTATTTTTTAATGTTTTCATAGGTTATTGGGGTACAGGTGGTGTTTGTTAACATGAGTGAGTTTTTTAGTGCTGACTATCTGCTGAGTAGTCTGAATGACTATAGCCAAACACCCATGACTATAGGGTATTTTGTTAAGTATAGAGTTGTTTGTATATCTTTTGTGTAATCTGTTAAAAAAGGGAGTAAGGGAAGAGAAAAAGAAAAATAGATTCTGTTCCTCTCATGCTCTCTCTCTTAGGTCTTTTGATTGTTTGGAAAACTGAGTCTCTTTTACAACCTCATGTATAATATATAAACATCTTTTTCAAAAGGAAAAAAAAATGTTACCTTTGCATCAGTATATTATAAATGTAAACCTAATTTGAATAAAAGCTTATAAACAGATCCATTGAACCTTAACTAGCTTTGACTACACAAGATTTCTGTAAATGTTTTATAAGCTTTTAGAATTTTTTTTCTTTTTTCCCAACTTTATATATCCATTCAGCCAATCAATTTCATTCTTTTTTCTTTTATTCTCTCAATTTAACCCAACCTTTAAATAACCTCTAAACTAGGCAAAAATCACTTTTCCTTAAAAAAAAAAAAAAAAAAAAAAACTATACCTGTGTATTTTTCGTAACCTTTCTTACCCCGAACACATCTTACTTTTTTTACACATTCTGAATATAGAATTGTTTTCTGTTATCTAACCTTAGTTACCATATACCAGTCAGAATTGTAAATCTTAGTAACCTTAATTTATTGTGAAAACCTAAGAGTAAAGCTGCTCTTCCATGCCGCCTTCTCAGTCCATTTCCTCAAATTCAGTGTTGTGAGTTTAGAGATATCGATATATTTGAAAATTATACAGTCAATACTCTTTTCTAAAGTTATAAATGTAATGTACTGTAACTGAGTACCCCATTTGCCTAAAAGTTATCTTTACTTTTTCTCTTTTTCCTTGTGTTCACCTCTTACTTAGCGTCTCAGGAATGCAAAGGTAACTTTATCTTCCTTTCTTTCTGCTGGTCAGACTGCCTATAAGCATCATTAGCTATATGTTTGCTTAGAAGATCTAGGGACCAAGTCTCAAAACAAACCAAGCACCCTCCAGAATTCTCCCCCACCAGGAAACTGTTGTGAGTAGACACTGCTGTCCTCTTCTCCTAGGAATCCACCAGTTATATAAAAACTTGCTATTTTGTGGTTTTTGTAATTATGGGACTCAGGTCCCTTGCTCCAATGTGTAATCACGGTGTGACCTAAGTTGTGTTATTTACCTTTCTAAGTACCTATTTTCTTTTCTTGAAATTGTAATTATTATAGATATGTAAAAGGATTAAATGAGACAATCTTTCAAAGTTGCTATTTTCTGAGAGTTACTGGTGGGACTTCACTTCTACATCAAAAGTGCATCTTCAAGATTTGGTTATTAAAGAAACCATGAACATTATACGATTTGCATGTGAGTCATTCATTATCTTCATTGTCAATATTTAATGTAGTTTTTGAAAATAAACTGAAGAGAGAAAGGAAGCACAGAACTTGCATTCCATTTATCATTCCAGTCAGTAGTGAATGCCTGATACATCAGGAAGAGAAAGGTTATTGCGAATTTGCAACTTCTGCCATTGTCACAGGGTGGGGACATAGTAGTATGTCTTGTATTTGCTATTTCTCTGAAGAAATTCTGCCGACAAATGTGCCTTGCTAAACATGCAATAATTATAACAACAATAGTATTATGATAAGAAGATCTAGTTGATACAGAATACTTCATGCATTGATAAAAACCATGAAAAGGTTTAAGTTAAGGACTTTATATTTACTTTCTGCCACATTTACTTTTCACTATTAGTTAGGAAATACTACACTCATACATCTGTGATATCTATGATGTTTAGAGAGTTTAGGCAGTTACCAAAGTCATAAAACTAGTAAGGTTTAATCTTAGGTTTGCTTTGCAACATGTGCCGTATCACCTGCCAGATAACAGCATACATACACCTAAATGATGTTTTATGGTTTTTAAAGTACTTTCCTATACCTCACCCCATTAATCATTTCAGAGTCCCGTAATAGGCTTGTGGTTAATAGAACAGCTGATACAACTCATCTGACATGTCACAGGGAGATCAAAGGCTTTCCTTAAATTGATACTTGTATGCATGAGCTAGAAGCAGCCTAGTGTAATAAAGAGTCAGAAGTCAGACACATTATTAACATACTGGCTCGTTCATCTCCCATGTAAATATGCATCGAATGTCTTCTATGTAACAGGCACTGAGTTTTGATTTTCTTTTTGCTTTTTTTTTCGTCTGCAGGACTTTGAGCAGTTTAATATAGGTGGAAAGGACACCTATTCTGATAGTTCCACAGTCAATCCTAATCTGGATTTATCTATTAGAAAAATAATCCATTCACACAGCTCTGGTTACCTTTCTAATCGCCTGTTAACTTTAAAATTGTTGGTTAAAACAGAGAAACATTATTTAGTGTTTATTATTTTCCAGACGGTATACCAAGAACTTTTTAAAAATAACTGATTTACATTTCCTAATAACTCTCTGATGTAGGTACCATTGTTACTAATTCTCTTTTGTTTTTACAGTTTTGACCACTGAATCACAGAGAAGTTAAGTGGCTTATGCAAGATTAAGCAGCTTAGAAGTGGAGTCACAATTGAAACCCGAAGACAGTTTTCAAAGTATCCTCTTACCACAATTTATAATAAATCATATTGTCGCTGTGAAGGTCAAATTAAACTAGATAGTAAGTGCAAAGCACCTAACATAGAGTCTGAGATGTAGTAGATATTCAAATATACTCATATCTCTTTTTTATGAAGCTACATTTTGTGACTGTAAAGCTGTGCTATTTTCACTATGCCACACTACTACCTCTGGAAACAGTTACAGAAATAAGAATAATTTGTCAAAGGGACTCCAAACAAAAGATCCTCTAATTTATATCATAAAGCAGTGAAGAGAAGGTGGTGTCCTGTAAGAAAACAATTCCCCTGTAGTCCTTTTATTTTTTCCCTCTCTACTCTGCGTTTTCACAGTATCAGGTCATTGAGTATAATTTCAGTGACTTGCGTTCATATACCATTTCAAATTTAGGTAGCTAATGAAACAATAAATTATTTACCTAGAAAGGAAAAGCAATATACATCCCCATTCTATACTGAAGTTTCTCTACATTAGAAGTGTTTCCCTTCAAGATAATTGACCATTTATTCAGACTGTGTTTGAGTTCAGAAGGTCTGCTGAGCATATATGCATATTACCATAGTCCTCATTCTTTGAAGGTCAGGCTAATTCACACCTCACTTATTTATTTATTTTTGGAAATACAGATCTGCTTATCATATATTTCCTTTGTTATTGTTTGTCCAATATCTGCTTCCTTTGGACTAAGTTATCATCTGTCAACTGAGAATTGACAACTGTAACATTAATTATAAAACCTCTAGAATATTCTCAGACCGTTTCAGGGAAGAAACTACATTAAATAATCTCATAAAGAGGCCAGACCACTTCAGTTTAAGTCACTGTGAGGGGTTAAAGAATATCATGTAATCCATGAAAATTGAATCAGAGGCTGCATAATTCTTCCAAAAAGTATTTTGAAAGGACTCCAATGTTTCATTTAAAAACAAAAAAACTTATATCTTAGATTCAGAGGTATCTGTTCAGGTTTGTTATGTGGGTGTATTACAGGAAGGGGTTTGGTACAAATGGTCCCATCACTCAGGGAGTGAGCATAGTAACTCAACCCTAACCGCCCTCCCACCCTGCTTCCCCTATTAGTCCTCAGTGTCTGCTGTTTTCATTATTGTAAAATGCCACATTGTTACCTCTAGAAATAGTTACAGATATAAGAATAATTTGTCAGAGGGAGCCCAAACAAAAGATTATCTCATTTATATCATAAAAACAGTGAAGAAGAAAATGTGGTTTCCTGTAAGGACACTTTATTTTATTTCATTATTTTATTATTATAACGTTACTTTATTAATTTTGGAAATAGAGTCTCACTCCGTCACCTAGGCTGGAGTACTCTTGTAAGATCACATCTCTTTACAGCCTCAATCCCCTCACCTCAGCCTCCCAAATACATGGGACCACAGGCATGCATCACCATGCCTGGTCAATCTTTTATTTTTATTTTTGTGGAGACTGTGTCTCTCTTTGTTGCCCAGGCATGCCTTGAACTCCTGGGTTCAAGTGATCCTCCCACCTTGGTTTCCAAAATGTTGGGATTACAGGTGTTGTTTCCATCTTTATGTCCATATAAACTGAATATTTGGCTCTCACTTATAGGCAAGAACATGTGGTATCTGGTGTTCTGTTCCTGTGTGAATTCAGTTGGGATAATGGCCTCCAGCTGCATCCATCTTGCTACAAAGGATATGATTTTGTTCTTTTTTAAGGCTGCATAGTATTCCATCATGATTTTATCCACCAATAAATAAATTAGAAATACCACTGAGCTCCACGCAAGCTAAAAACTTCCCTTACCATTGGAGAGCTATTAGAAAAATATCCTTCCATTTTGGCTTCTTGATCAAATCAAATAAACAAGACTTCGTTTCTGGAAAGAGTAAAATGGAGGGGAAAAATAGTGTGGAAGATTCCATCTGCCCCATCACTCAATGATTCTATAGCTCGAATATGAGAAAGGCATTCTAATAATTTGTTTCCTTAGTTGACCTCATTTCATTTGTATTTTGAATATACATTTCACCATGCTGCATAGGATTCCAGGTTTTAAAGATACTTCTGGGTCTTGCATCAGTGGCTCATACCTGTAATCCCAGTACGTTGGGAGGCCAAGGCATGCGGATTACTTGAGGTCAGCAGTTCAATACCAGCCTGATCAACATGGTGAAACCCTACCTCTACTAAAAATACAAAATTAGCCAGACGAGGTTGTGTAAACCTGTAATCCCAGCTACTTGGGAGGCTGAGGCAGGAGAATTGCCTGAACCCAGGAGGCAGAGGTTGTAGTGAGCTGAGATCATACCATTGCACTCCAGCCTGGGAAACAAGAATGAAACT
>NW_016107350.1:2548497-2582054 GCF_001604975.1 Cebus imitator | reverse complement strand
AAAAAAAAACTTCTTTTTTATAATGCATCTCTCCAATAAAAGTCAATTATTTCCTCTGATGCTCAACAAAGGAATGATTTCTTCTAAATGCTGAAAGCAAAGGAAAAGTATATTTGGGACTAAATGAGCAAAGTTACATCTAAATATAACATTTGACGTATAATTTACAAGTCAGGCTTTTAGCATTCTAGGGGAAAAATAACATTAGTTGAAAATCTTAGTGGAACTATTTGAGAAGGATTGATGTGATTGTCAGGTTTCTTAGACTGAGTTCCTCCGGAAGTAGAAACTGTGACAATGGTTTGAGTGCAAGTAATTGATTTGGGTGGAATGCAGGTGGCAATAGAGGAGAGTGTAAAGGTGATATGTAATAGGCAAAAACTCAATAGAGTGTGCGTTACCAAGCAAGTTATTGCTCTTGGTCTTAGAGAGATTAATTAGACAGATGTGAGATTACAAACATAAAACGTAATTTCCATTGATATTATCTAGACCCAATGAAACTTTGGAAACCACTATTTAATAAATTATACAGTACATAAACATTTTGTTTACAATATGAGTATATTATATCTATATGCCTGTAAATGTGCTGCAATATGAACATAGATTATTTATTCTTTGTTATGACAGCTTTGAAGAGATAGCACTATTATCACCATTCTATTCGTGAGAGAATATAATTAAGAGAAGTTACATAGCTTATGCAACTTACCTACTTCACTGTCACTTGGACCTAAAAAGATTAAGGAGTGCTTATAGTTCTATATAATAAGTTGAAGAATACATATATATGTATATAATTTTAAGATGTAAGTTTAGCTTTAACATTCTAACATCTTTAGTTTCAGCTTTCATATTTCTTTATTCCTGCTGCTCATATTCTTGAACTTAGACTTTAATTCATTGACACTTTAACTAGACAGAGAGCTTACCATTTACCTTTACAGCTTACCGTGATCACTACTTAAATTTGTATCAGTTGTTTCTAGCTGTGGTAACAAATTACTCAAATTTAGTAACTTAAAACAGTACAAATGTATTATTTTATGGTATTATATGTTTACCCTAGGTTTCACTGAGCTAAAATCAAGGTGTTGGCAGATCTGTGATACTCTCTGAGCGTCCTAGAAGAAAATCCATTTTCTAATTTTTAAAGGCTGCCCACATTCCTTTGCTCGTGGCCTCCTTCCCACTTCTTCAAGACCAGCAAAGCTGCATCTCTCTGATCATTCTTTCATCACATTCTTCACTCTCTGACCACAACTGGGGAACATTCTCCACATGTAAGAATTTATTTAGTTTGGACCACTTAAGAAAGCTATGATAACCTGTTGATGAGTTCTGTGAATGTAATAGACTCATCTTCAGCCTAGCAATGTTGGGTCTGCTCAAAGCCTTCTCTCTGCTCTGAGGTGCAGCTTGAGGGAACTGAGATACGCGGACCTCATCTTGGGAGAAATACTAGTTGACTGCTGGCAGTGTCAACCATCTTTGAGTGATGAGCTAACCCCCTTTATTTTATTCCACTCTATCCAAATAACATTCTAATTATACTTTGGCTTTCCCTTGAGGTTTACCTACCATGACAATAAGTTGGATCTACTAAGCATGTTTTCAGGTTCTCAGTGCAAGCAGGTAATCAATGATCTACACCAATACGGGTCCTCACTTTTATTGTTTTGTACCAATGCTGTATTGATTATTAAATAATTTGATCATTAACTGTGTATTTTAAGTTTTTCTTGTACCAGTCTCTGTGAATATGGTTAATACAAATGCGATTTAGAACAAAGAGTGCACCATATGAGCCTTCTAACAATGCAGAATAAACTCTGGCTTATGATAGATGCACCACAATAAAACCATTCTATGAAGCCTTTGGGTTCACTAACTATGAGAAATAATATATAACACTCAAAATAGGAAACAGATCAACTTTTTAAGTTCATTTATGATTTGAACTATATAATAATAATAAATGACTTGGCTTAACTTTAAAATACATTCATTACTTAGATTTACGCAATCAGAAAATTAGAAAAATCATAGAATGATAAAAGGTCTTAGCAAGAATATTCTTAATATGCTAAATTACTCCATTTTTTCCCCACATTTATGTTACTTCTGGAACAGTGTTGAAAATTATAGTCCTTTGTCTGTTGGATGTTTCCATAAGTATTTTTTGTATCCTGCACTTATTCAAAAGATAATATTTGCCTAAATAATTATTTCGACCCTTCAATAATCATATAGGAAACAAAGAAATTATAATTATTTTACATTTATTTTGATTTTACAGTCGAGCTGGGGCATAACAAAATGATACAAGACAGTGAGAAATCAGTGTTCATTATATATCTATAGTATATATAATATTTATACATTTGTTGTTATTGTTAATTATTTACAATTCCTTTAATCAGGTAAATCTGTTGCATTCCAGGATAAAAACTTTGGGTACCTTATGCTCCTGCACAGACCAGATATCTGAAAATGTGTGCAGAGAGAAAGGGGCAAATGGGCCATTTTCATCTTTTATGACCATGCAATAAAGAAGTTAAAACTTGCTATTGATCTGTAATGCTTCCCTCTTTTCTCCACACACAAACTTTGAATAATATTTTAAAGATTTATATCCTATTTTCCCCCAGATCTTTTTTATTAGCAGTTTATTGAAACTTCAAATCCATGATACAGGCTTAAACAAAATTTTATACCGATTATCATTTGAAAGCCTGTGGATTATTTTAAAATTTACATCAGATGCCTCTTCTAGAAAAGGTTTTACAAAGGTCACTTTTTTATTACTGTTACAAGAAAACAATTCAGGAAAGTTTGGAAAATAAATTTATTTGCAAATAAGAGGCCAAAGACGGTGGTAGTGATTTTCAATATGCTTGAAAAAATAAGAAATTATTCTTAAAGTGATAAATAAAAAGTTGATTGATATTTAAAGTTATTTATTACTTCTTATTTAGAATTTGAAATAATAATGTTTTATTTTTGTTGTTTTCCTACACATTTTTTGGTGCTAGAGAAAATTGACATATTCAGCTGTGGATTTTTCCCATATATGAGGCATAAAAATTGCATATTATTTAGTGTGGTTGCATAGTTAGTGTTCTACACTATTTATTCAGGTAAAGAATAACTCTTAGGTAGCTTCCCTAATTAATTTAGTATGAGAATTGTATTAGTCTATTTTCACGCTGATGATAAAGACATACCCGAGACTTGGAAGAAAAGAGGTTTAATTGGACTTACAGTTCCACGTGGCTGGGGAGGCCTCAGAATCATGGCAGCAGGCAAGAGGCACTTCATACATGGTGGCAGCAAGAGAAAATGAGAAAGATGCAAAAACAGAAACCCCAGATAAACCCATCAGGTTTCATAAGACTTATTCACTACCACAATAACAGTGTGGGGAAATTGCCCCCATTATTCAAATTATCTCCTGTTGGGTCCCTCCCATAACAGATGGGAATTATGAGAGTACAGTTCAAGATGAGATTTGGGTGGGGACAAAGAGCCAAACCGTATTAAGAACTTTACAGTTATAACTCAAATCTAATTGGAACTAAATCATAAAAAGTTATATGATAATGTTATACAGGAGAAACAGGAACAGAGAAAACAATTATTGGTAATCTGATGTTATTCCACTAATTCATTTAAGAGTATTCACAGTGTTCAGCCTTTCAGAACATAATAAGCTATAAAACGATTATATTCAACATTTCTCAGATATTCTATCTCAAATTTTTCTTTTTAAAAGAATAATACATAAGGTAAATATGAGGGTTTTTAAATTATTTCAATAAAAGGTAAAATGTCATAGGAACTAAAATGTAAGTATTGAGTAACATTAAATTGAATGACATTAGATACTAAAAGTGAGTTAGAATACAGGCTGTCACAAATTTAAAAGTAAGTAAATTTTGTTTATATGACTAACCTGTATCAGGAGGATAAAAAGTTCAAACTTTTAAAAATTAATGAAGTATTTATTTGTGAAAAATCTTATTGCAGAGAGAGCAGTGAGTTCCAATATAGTACTTCTCTGTTAGACTGAAAATTAAATTTGAGATATTGTAAATTTGGTTTTTGATAGATAATACTTACATAGATGTATAAATAGATATAGAAATAATTACAACTGAAGGCTGGGCACAGTGGCTCACACCTGTAATCCCAGCTCTTTGGGAGGCTGAGGCAGGCAGATCACCTGAGGTCAGGATCCACTTCCAGCCTCTTCGGATTCTTGGCAGAGTTCATTTCCTTGTAGTTATAGGATTGACAACACTGGTTTCTTGCTGGCTGTCAGCTGGTAGTGACCCTCAGTTATGAAAGGCTGTCTGCTGTTCCAAGATCTTTACATGTGGCTTCCCAACATGCCTGCTTATTTCATCAAGACAGCAAGGAGTGTTTATAAAGATAATTTGTTATCAAGACAGAGTCTTATGTATAAAAGTAACCTTGTCATGTGAATAACATCACAACAACTTTGCTGTGTTCTATTGTTTAGAAGCAAGGCACAGATCCTGCCCATACTCAAGGGGAAGGAGAACACAGTGGCATAAGCACTAAGCCTGGGATCATGAGGGGCCACCTCTGAGTCTATCCATCACATTCACACTTGATTCCTTCCTTATTTTTTTCCTTGTATTCCTTTTGTTTCTTGCAGGAGCACATGCTTGTAAGATCAGAGAGCTGTCTCAAAATGACCTTGGAAGCTTTCATGGGGAGACTTCACAACAATCAATTTACTTGTTGATGTATATGTGAGATTGCAACTTTTTTTTTCCCTCACCATGATTGCAACTCTTAATCAGTCCAGCTCTGTAAAATTTTAACAAAAAATGTGCTTGAAAGCTCATCTTGGAGACTATTTCTATAGCATCTTCAATTGACATGTTTTGTTTAATAATTTACTTCCTGCTTAACTTAGCTACGGAGGATTCTGTTGTTTGCAGCTAAGATCTTTGACCAACACACTAACACATAACTAGGAACATGGATTAATATTGATATATTTTATTACATATTCTTGACTAATTACCTTTAGGTTGAACTTTCAGTACAATGTTCATACAAGTGATGCAAGTGGGCATCCTTGTCCAATTCCTAATGATAGTTAAGATGGTAGTAATTGTATAAGCCCTCAGTGTTACCAATTAAGTATTTATGTTAGCTGTGGTTTGCTGAGTGTTTTTTTCCCTTGAAACAGTGTTGCATTTTTAAAACAGTGTTTTGTGCATTCATTGAGAAAATGATTTTTTTTCTTTTTATTTGATTGATAGGGTATATTAGATTAGTTGATTTTTTAATTGTACTTTAAGTTCTGCGGTACATGTGCAGATCATGCAGGATTAATGCACTGGTACATACACAGCATGGTGGTTTGCTGTCTCCATCCCCCGTCACCTGCATTAGGTATTTCTCCCAGTGTTATCCCTCCCCCACCTCCCCGCCCCTCCTGTCCCTCCCCAGCTCCCTACCCTACAACAGACCCCAGTGTGTGACATTCCCCTCCCTGTGTCCATGTGTTCTCATTGTTCAACACCCGCTTATGAGTGAGAACATGTGGTGTTTGTTTTTCTGTTCTTGTGTCAGTTTGCTAAGAATGATGGCTTCTAGCTTCATCCATGTCCCTACAAAGTCCACAAACTCATCGTTTCTTATGGCTGCATAGTATCCCATGGTGTATATGTGCCACATTTTATTTGTCCAGTCTATCATTGATTGGCATTTAGGTTGGTCCCAGGTCTTTGTTATTGTAAACAGTGCTGCAGTGAACATACATGTGCATGTGTCTTTATAATAGAATGATTTATAGTCCTTTGGGTATATACCTCTATTTCTAGATCCTTGAGAAATTTCCACACTCTCTTCTACAATGGTTGAACTAATTACCACTCCTACCAACAGCGTAAAAATGTTCCTATTTTGCCACATCCTCTCCAGCATATGTTGTCTCCAGAATTTTGATGATCAGCATTCTAACTGGCATGAGATGGTATCTCAATGTGGTTTTGTTTTGCATTTCTCTAATGACCAGTGTGATGTTGAGCATTTTTTCATATGTTTATTGGCCAGATGTATGTCTTCTTTTGAAAAGTGTCTGTTCATATCCTTTGCCCACTTTTGAATGGGTTTGTTTGTTTTTGTTCTTGTAAATCTGCTTTACTTCTTTGTAGATTCTGGATATTAGCCCTTTGTCAGATGGGTAGATTGCAAAAATTTTTTCCCATTCTGTTGGTTGTGGGTTTACTCTAATGATTGCTTCTTTTGCTGTACAGGAACTCTTAAGTTTAATTACGCCTCATTTGTCTATTTTGGCTTTTGTTTCCATTGCTTTTAGTCATGAAGTCCTTCCCTATGCCTGTGTCCTGAATGGTATTGCCTAGGTTTTCTTCTAGGGTTTTTATGGTGTTAGGTATTATGTTTAAATCTTTAATCCATCTGGAGTTAATTTTAGTGTAAGATGTAAGGAAGGGATCCAGTTGCAGCTTTCTGCACATGGCTAGCCAGTTTTCCCAACACCATTTATTAAATAGGGAATCTTTTCCCCATTGCTTGTTTTTGTCAGGTTTGTCAAAGATCAGATGGTTGTAGATGTGTGATGTTACTTCCGAGGCCTCTGTTCTGTTCCATTGGTCTACATCTCTGTTTTAGTACCAGTACCATGCTGTTTTGATTACTGTAGCATAGTTTAAAGTCAAGTAGCATGATGCCTCC
Source organism: Cebus imitator (assembly GCF_001604975.1). Taxonomy (NCBI): domain Eukaryota; kingdom Metazoa; phylum Chordata; class Mammalia; order Primates; family Cebidae; genus Cebus; species Cebus imitator. The sequence goes on along the minus strand of NW_016107350.1, from coordinate 2,575,313 downwards.
AGCTTTGTTCTAGATTAGTTGATTTTTAAATGCTAAACCAACCTTGCCTCTGTGGGATAGATCATACTTTGTGAGATAGATCATACTTTTTGATAGTCTGTAATCTAATCATATTTGCTGAATCGGTTTATTATTATTTTGTTAAGAATTTGTGTATGTATATTTATAAGAGCTGTCACTCTGTGTCCTTTCCTTGTGTCTTTGTGTTATTCTGGTTTCACTGTAATCCAATAAATTTGGATAGAATAAATTATGGAATGTTTCCTCTAGGTCCATTTTTTGGAAGAGTTTGTGAAGAACAGCTATCAATTATTCTTTAAATGTGTGATAAAATTCACCAGGGATATATACAGTCCTGGACTTTTATATATGGGTAGAATTTATTTATTTATTTAATTTTACTAATTCAATTTCTTTTTTAGTCTGTTTGCACCGCTATGACAGAATACCACATACTCGATAATTTATAAAAAACAGTAATTTATCTCCTCTGAGCTCTGGAAGCTAAGAAGTCCAATATCAAGGTGTGAGTATCTTGTATCCTCTAAAGGGAACAAACATTATGTGAGGAGTCTTCATGGATGAATCCCATCTTAATGGGTCCACTTGTTAACACCATTACATTGACCATTAAATTTTGACACCAGAATTTTGAAGAGTACAAACTTAAACCAAACACCTATTATATAAGTAAAGAAGTTCAGATGCTTTATTTTGTCTTGAGTTACTTTGGACAGTATGTGTATATTTCCAGGAATGGTCTAATAGTAGTCACACAGTTACTCTTAGTACTACCTTATCATTTCTAGTTCTGTAAGGTTGATTGTATAATCCCTTCTAAATTTGGATCTTTATTCTTTTCCTCTTGGTCAATTTAAAAGTGTTAACTTTGTTTATCTTTTCAAATAACCAACTTTTGTTGTAGTTGATTTTCCCTAACTGTTTTCATATTCTCTATTTCATTAATTTATTTCAATGTTTACCATTTCTCTCCATCTACTTATGTTGGGTTTCATTTGTTCTTCTATTTACATGGTCTTGAGATGAAAGGATGAAAGGCGAAGTTATTGTTTTGAGATTCTCTTTAAATTTAGGCATTTGAAGTTATATATTTCTCTCTAAACACTGATTTAGCTAAGCACCATAGTGTGTGGCACATTTATCTTCATTTCCTCGCATTTTAAAGTATTTTCTAATTTCCCTTGTGAATTCCTCTTTAATCCAATGGATATTTAGGAGTTTGTTTTCCAATGTTCACATATTTGTGATTTCTTTCCAATTTTCTCCCATTATAGATTTATAATTCTACTACAAGTGATCAGAGAATATTACATTATTTCAATTCTTTAAATGTTTTGAGAATTATAGCCTATAAAGAGACATATAATGAATCATGTTCATATGTTTTTGAGGAAAAAAAATATGTATATATTCTGATATTGTTGAGTATCATCTTCTCTAGATACCTGCCAGGCATAGTTGGTTTGTGGTGTGCTTAGGTGTGTTTTTCTGTCGATCTTCTTTCTAGTTCTTCTATCAATTACTGAAAAAGAGGAAGTGAAGTTCAAACTATAATTGTTAACTTGTTTACTTTTGTCAATTATATCAGTTTTGCTTCGCGTATTTTAGAACTCTCTAGTTGTGTAGATACAAATTTATGATTGTTATAATTTTTTCTGAAGCATTGGTATGTTTATTATTTTAAAAGTCCTTCTTTATCTCTGGTAACATTATTTTTTGTAAAGTCTATTTTGACTCATGATAGTATAGGTGCTTCAGTTTACTTAAGGATGTCCTTTGCATGACATATATTTTGATATTATTTTTCTTCTAAAATATTTGCATCTTTGACCGTAAAACATGTCTCCCATAAAAAGCACATGTACAGAACTTGATATTTATCCAATCTTAGGTTCTCTACTTTTTGACTTTGCTGTTTAATCCATTTCCATTTAATACTTTTATTGATAATTACATCTGTTATTTTACATTTTTGTTTTCTTTGTCTCATATGTTTCTTTATCCTTCTATACTGCATTCATTTCCATTATTTGAATATATTCTAGTGTAGCACTTTCATTCCCTCAATAGAATGAAACCAGTGAAACATTTAATCATTTGTTTTCAATTCTTTCACTACATGGGCTTACCATGTAGATCTTACCTTCCTGGGACATGCTTCACGTGCTTCACTTTTATACTAATGTAATTCTAATACAGTATACAAAGGTGACTGCTATACAGTTCTCTTCTTTCTTTTATTTGTGTGTGTGAGTTGTTGTTGTTGTTGTTAAAAATAATACACAGACACATGTTATGAAAGCAATCTTTGTTATAACTATTACATTACAGAATTGTATGACTATTAAAGAAGCTAACAAAAAGGAACAATTATATATTTGTAATTATTTTTATATTAACCCTTTAATTTATCTTTTCTGCTGTGATTATTTGTTCTTGCGGATTTGAGTAAACATCTTATATAGTGTCATTTGTCATTTTTTTTGTCAATGTGGCTTCCTCATTATTAGTTTTATTTGTGTTATTAGTCAAATTATATTTCTATACATTTTAAGACAAAGAGTGCAATTATTTACATAGATTTTTATGCAATTGCTATTTAAATGCATCAAGTAAGGAGAAGACATACCTTCCTAATATAATTCATGATGAAACAATCACTATTTTGTTGCTCTTTTGATCATGTGGATTCAAAATGTCTGAGATTACTTGCTTTCAGCATGAAGAACACTTTCAGTTTTGATAACAATATATTATTTCAGTTTTTGTTTATCTAGAAATGTTTTATTTCACCATCAATTTTGAAAGGTATTATTGTTGGACATAAAAAGGTTGGTTACAATTTTTTTCTTTGAAAACTTTGAATATGTCATTTCACTTTCTTTTGATGTTATTGTTTCTATTATGAAATGAGCTGATAAATTTATTAGGGCTACCTTCTGCATGTCATGTGGTTTTTCTTTTGCAGCTTACAAGAATTTATCTTTGTCTTTGCCTTTCACCATTTTTACTATGGTGTGTCTAATTGTGGATCTCTATTTAATGTACTTGGAATTTTTTTAGTTTCTTGAAGTTATCAATTAATGCTTTCTTAATGAAAGTTTAAAATGTTTTCATCCTTGATGTTTTAAAAATATTTTTCTGTCCCTTTCTTTTTCTCTTCCCTCTGATACTTCCATTACACTTAAATTGGTGTGTTTAATGTTTTCTCATATCTCTGAGCTATGCTAAATTTTCATCATTTTTTAAAATTTTGTGTTCTTGAGATTTTAAATTTATTGATCTATTTTCCAATTGACTGATACTTCTCCCAGTTCAAACACTCTTTTGAGCTAATGTACTTTTCCATCTCAGAATTCCCCTTGCCGTTTTAGAGTACATTTTATCTCTTTAGTCCTATTCCATATTTCAAAACATATTGTCTTATATTGACCGGAGTGCAGTGGCTCTCACCTGTAATCCTAGCACTTTGGCAGGTTGAGGCAAGAGGATCGCTTGAGCCCAGAAGTCAAGACAAGCCTGGGCAACATAGTGAGACCCTACCTCTAGCAACAACAACAACAACAAACAATAGCAGGACATGGTAGGACACACCTGGGGCTAAGGCAAGAGGATGACTACAGCCCAGGAGGTTGAGGCTTCAATAAGCCATGATCATGCCACTGAACTCCAGCCGGGGTGACAGAGCAAGACTCTGCTCCCTCATCCCCCTAGAAAGGGAAATAAATAAATAAACATATTGTCTTATATCTTGTTTTACAGTTTTAAACATAGTTTTCTTTAGTTCTTTGAACATGCTTATCATTGCTGCTTTGAAGTGTTTATCTTCTAATTCTAACATCTGAGCCCTCTCACAAGCAATTTCTATTTCCTCCTTTGTTTTGTTTTTTTGGGTTTTGGCTTGGACTCCTTTGTATGAATCACACTTTTCTGTTTCTGTTTCTTTATATGAGTTACAATGACTTATGATTTTCTTGTTGTTGAAAACTGGAATATTTATATCTACACACACACACACACACACACACACACACACGCACCCACACACACATTACACATTCTATAGCTCTGTCGTTTTTGTTTGGGCATTAACAATTATATTGCCCTATCTTCTTCCATTTTCCTTCAGATTTAAGCAATTAAGCACTGTGTTGTCTATTAAGTTTATGACTCATTTTTATAGTATTATATAATTTGAAAATTTTTATTATAATGATAAAATGGTCAATTCAGGAATACATAGCAATCTCAATTGTTTACAAAGATTCAAAATATGACCAAAAACTAATATAACTTCAAGGAGAACTGGACAAATCTACAGTTGTAGTATAATAATAGTTCAAAACTGTTCTTTCAATACTTAGTGGAAAAATAAGTCAGCACTTAAGCAAAGACATAGAAGAATTTAAGAAAACTATCAACCAATTTTATTTAATTGACCATCATAGAACTTTCTAAAAATGCACATTATCTGCGAATATTCATGGGCTATTTGCAAGAACACAATATTCTTGGTCATATCACAAGGGCCAGTAAATATTAAAAGATTAAAATCATACCATACCTCTTGCCATAATGCAATTATATTAGATATCAATACATATCTGAAAAATCCCTAAATATCAGAACAATATGTTATAATTCCAGATAAACCATGGGTCAAATGCCAAATTAAAAGCAACAATAAAGAATATTTTGATCACGCCTGTAATCCCAGCAGTTTGGGAGGGCGAGACGGGCAGATCAGGAGGTCAGGAGTTTGACACCAGCCTGGCCAACATGGTGAAACCCCATCTCTACTAAAGATACAAAAAATTAGCCAGGTGTGGTGTCTCATTCCTGTAACCCAGCTACTTGGGAGGCTGTGGCAGGAGAATCGCTTGAACCCCGGGATGGAGAGGTTGCAGTGAGACGAGATCACGCTATTGCACTCCAGCCTGGGTAACAGGGCAAGATACCATCTCAAAAAAAGAAAATGTATTTTGACCTTAATGAAAATGAAAAAGAGCATATCAAAATTCAGAGATGCAATATTTATATATTTCTACAACTGAACACCTGTGGTAGAAAACAGAAAGATATTTCAGCTTCAAACATAAAAGCTAAAAAGAGAAGAACACATGAAAACCAAAATAAACAGAAAAAAATTAAATAACGAAGATCAGTGAGAAAACTGTACGTCTAGAAACAGAAGAGTAATAAATAAATCATAAGCTGGTTCTCAGTGAAGACAAAAAATAAATCCATAAACCTGTAGGCGGGCTGATTAAGGGAAAGAGAGAAAAGACAAAAATTACCAGTATATTAATAGTAAAAGAGGTTATATCACTACATATCATACCGATATTGGATGGATAATAAAAGTAAGATGAACAACTTGATACTAATAAATATGATAATTTAGTGAAATGCACATACAAATACTAAAAACTTACTGAAAAAAATAAATAATATAAATATTTCCATACCTGTTAATGAAATTGAATGTGTTGTTTAAAAAAATCTTCTTATAAGGGAATCACCAGATCCAGAAGGAAGTATTCTTTCTAAAATGTAAAGAGGAATGCTTGAGGATAGTCTCATTTTCATTTTCTTAGCAGTCAGATGATTACAATGTAAACACATAAACTAATAAATACTCCTCACATTGAATTATATAATATATCTATCTATATCTATCTATCTATATATATTGAAGCGAGAATGAATGGTGTATGTAACATGCAAGAATATGGAGTAATCTCACATTTATAATGTTGAGCAAAAGAAGACAGACACTTGTTGTCTGATTCTATGCATATAAAGAACAAAAGTAAACACAACTACTTTTGGAGTTTAAAAGTCAAGGTAATAATTACCCATCATCAATCTGGTAGTGATCACAAGGGGATATTGAAGTATTGGTAATGTTCGTTTTTTTCTCATTATGTCCATTAAAAGTGTTCATCAGCTTATTAAAATTACTTGAACAATTCAGTTAAGACATTTGCACTTTCTTATATACATGTTATAGTTCGATAAAAAATTTAAAAAATGGAATAATGATACCTGCTTTATTAAAAGACTCCTCCAGTAAACCACCTGCTGTTAATATTTCTAATACATTTCTAAATATGTCTGTGCATCTATTAGCAAGACGTGCTTTAATGGGTAGAAGAACAAATGAACAAAACATTTCTAAAGAAAAACAGGATAATATTTTCCTGAAACAAAAACACATTCTAGATATGTATTTTCAAATGGTCTAGGATACTGTTAGGTTTTATATTTTCCACCACATGGATCATTTTCACAGATAAGTCACAATTGATTAGATAATGCTCCCGTTGTTGCAGAAGTATTTCCTTGTTCATAAATTTTCCATTAACTAACATGGCACATTGCACCTTCTAGGAAAGAAAAAGAGTTTACATAAGCAGAAAAACACATAGTTTAGACTAAAATAACTAAGTGAAAATACATTTCTGATAGTCTTATGAAAATCAGTTTATTATTGCCCTGATTGAAAAAAAAAAAAAAGTGGTCATAAGGATTTCTTCAAGATAGTAAACAACAAGCAAATATAAAATATATGACATGTGATTACCTCAGTATTTATTCCTCTACCAGAAAAGCAAGCTGAAAATTATTACAGAATAGTGTTTCTTTTCTTTTCTTTTCTTCTATTTTGGGGGAGAAATTTGTAGTTTTATACAGGTGCTTTTATCCAATATTTTACTTATTTTTCCCTTGGAACTTAATGATTTGAAATTCTGGGTTAATAATTCACTTGAAACTAAGTTTGGAAGTAGATGAGATAAAAATAGTGAATGAATGGGTCTTAGTTGATAAAATACTAATATATCGGACAAAAATAGTTAGTGATTAATTTTGCAGCCCAAATTTCAACACTCCCGTCAGGTGAGAAATTTATAGGATGACAAAACAATGATATACTGTAACATACCATTTTATTCAATCACAACCTGGACTCGAGAAAGAGAAGTTAATTATCCCCACCTTGGTGGAAATAAATAATGGAAAAACATACTGCTGAAAAACTGTAGATGTCTTTAAATCAATAATGAATGTGGGAGAGTTTGCAATAGAACACTTCAATTTGGGTGAACCTCTATTCTGAAATTCCAAATCTGTTTTATTCAGACATTAAATGTACTACTTTAGGAATTCCTTCCTTCGTGGATATTTTGGTCCAGGATAGAAATCTTAAATTATTGATTAGAGTGCCACGAGGCTGTCATTTACAATAGTATCAGGTACAAATAAACTACAGAGCTGCAGTGGGAGAACTTCAAATCTCATCTTTAATGCTATCAGAACAGAGTGTACCTAGGAATCTCACTACACTCAACCTCAAAGATTTATGAGCTTCCAACTCAAATACAGCATTGTATTTCGAGTATCTTGGGAAATGAATCAGACAGTCAAGATCATTCATTTGAGCTGACATTGGCATTTATCCACAGGTGAATAATGAGACCCCCTAAGGTGAAGACAGCAAGGAAGAGCAATTTTAAGTTTTTAAACATGAATATTGGTCGAACACCAGGGGGAAAAAGTACATTTTAAAAATTAAACACATTTTTAACTTTTGCAATAAACAAATATGTTTGTGGTCTCCTCATGTTTGTATACATTTTATAAGTCCGTGTCATGCAAAGTAGTAAGCTTCACTTTAATGTCATGACTTTTGATTTCATTTGATCTTGTCTTCTTGGGTATAATGAAGTTCTAATCACCTAAAGGCAAGTTGTCTGCAGTAAGTAAAAACGCTGAGGAGCAAACATAATGAAAAGTAGGTTTAACTCTGATATTATTGTTTTCCAAGACCCAAGTTAAAATGAAAATGCATTAAATATAAAACTAAGAAATAAGCCCAAAAAAATTGAATACCATCAACTAATTTAAAAATATTTAAAATATAACTTAAACTAAGAATTAGCTTTTATCTTTTCTTTACCTTCTTTCTTTCCTTCTTTCCTTCCCTCCTTCATTGTTTCTCTTCCTCTCTTTCTCCATCTATCCTTCCTTCTCTTTCCTCCCTCCCTCCTTCTCTTCTTCCCCCCATCACTCCTCACTCCTTCACTTCCTTCCTTCCTTCCTCCCTTCCTTCCTTCCTTCTTTCCTCCCTTCCTTCCTTCCTCCCTTCCTTCCTTCCTTCTTTCCTCCCTTCCTTCCTTTCTCTCTTCCTAGTACAAGTTAGGATTCAAATTCAGAATATCTGATGAGCTGTGGGAAAAAATTATTCTGGTACTGAAAAAAAAATGCCCCTTGTAAGTACATGTAAAGTATGGAAAATAGAAATAGAAAAACAAAGAACAATTATCAATTAATATAATTTTAGAAAATAAACTATTCAAGTAAATTGATAAGGTGAAAGTATAGAGCATAATTCAGTAAAAGCTTAATAATAGCATGTATGTTCTTAATCTATCATCACCTACGTTTTTAGTGAAGTGAAACATGGTTAACTACATATTAAGTACGAGATTGGTGGCTCCGTAATGTACAATACGTAAGAGTCCCAGAATTTTCACACTGATAAATAAAACTGTAAATCTACCACTTTCTTTTGTCAAAGTAATTTCCAGAATAAAATGTATTTATTATTGCATTTTAGGTTATGGGGTACATGTGAAGAACATGCAAGATTGTTGCATAGGTTCACATGTGGCAGTGTGATTTGTTGCTTTCCTCCCCCTCATCTATATCTGGCATTTCTCCCCATGCCATCCCCCCCAACTCCCCACCCCCTATTTCCCTCCAACAGACCCAGTATGTAGTACTCCCCTCCCTGTGTCCATGTGTTCCCATTGTTCATCACCCACCTATGAGTGAGAACATGCAGTGTTTGATTTTCTGCTCTTGTGGCAGTTTGCTGAGAATGATGACTTCCAGGTTCATCCATGTCCCTACAAAGGACACGAACTTATCATTTTTGATGGCTGCATAATATTCCATGGTGTATATGTGCCACCTTTTCCCTGTCCAGTCTATCATCAGTGGGCATTTGGGTTGGTTCCAGGTCTTTGCTATTGTAAACAGTGCTACAATGAACATTCGTGTGCATGTGCCCTTACAGTAGAACGATTTATAATCCTTTGGATATATACCCAGTAATGGGATTGCTGGGTCAAATGGAATTTCTATTTCTAGGTCCTTGAGGAATCGCCACACTGTCTTCCACAATGGTTGAACTAATTTACTCTCCTAACAACAGTGTAAAAGTGTTCCTATTTCTCCACATCCTCTCCAGCATCTGTTCTCTCTAGATTTTTTAATGATAGCCATTCTAACTGGCGTGAGATGGTATCTCAATGTAGTTTTGATTTGCATATACAGCTAACAAGGAACGTAAAGGACCTCTTCAAGGAGAACTACAAACCACTGCTCAACGAAATAAGAGAGGACACAAACACATGGAGAAACATTCCATGTTCATGGTTAAAAAGTATGTTTTTTAATTAAACTTTATGGCTATAAGAATACAAGGGCATTTAAAAATAAATAATCTCACAGTATGGTGTTTTTCAAAAATGAAAATTAAAAAACTATAAACACTAATTAATGTAAATATTGATAAATTTTATTACACAACAATTTTAACAACTGGATGATGATGTCAAAATTTAAAAACCAACCGCAACGACTACGGTAACAGTTTTTTAAAGTCTTTAAATTTTAAATGCAGATGGTAATTCTAGGAAAGTAACTGAATCCAGTATGACAGACTAGGGTCTAATTTCTAGAAAATATAAATGAGTGGGATAAAAAAGTGCTCCAATTGTTTAAATATTGAGAAAATATCTTGAAAGAATCACTCTTGCATACACATACATGAATACCCAAGGGGTTATAAAACAAATGAGAACAGAGTCGCCAATAATTAAATCTATAGAAATTCAGAAAACAATTATAGAATGTTGTTTTGACTTATATTAGTTACATTTAAGGAAAAATGTTTAATAATTCGCCTTGGTGAAAACACAGCAAAAATGTACAAAGCTATCATTCTATCATTGTTTATAACAGAAACACATATACTACCAAATTTTAACAACAAAAATGCACATAAAGAGAAGATCGATATAAATTGTAATGTATTCATTACCGCAAAATATTGCACATACCATATTAAGTAAAATGAAATACATCTATATGTTCTGATTATCAAAATTCCCCTGAACCTGTGTGTTATTCTCATTTAATACTTAGTAATAAACTAGTTTAAATTATTTTAAAATAACATATTTAACATGTTTTTAAGAAATCATGAAATTATTGCAATTCCCTTGTTGTTGGGAGGAGAACAGATAGCCTGAGTATATGGGCTGCTTGGTTCGTTGTGAGGCATGGGGATGAGAGAGCAAAACAAAGAGCCCTTGTACCGGGAGATCAAGAACAGAAGCGAGGGAAAGAATAGGAATCACGAACACCCTTTATGCCTATGAGTGTTTACTGGTTATTCTCTAATACGAAATGAGATTCTGAAACTAAGAGCTCACGAAGAGCCCTTCAAAAGCTATTCTTCCATTACACAGTTTATGAAGACATCTTAAATTAAAAACTGCATAGTCAATATTATCATCCAAACATCACCTGTGTATTCTTGACAAANAAAAAAAAAAAAAAAAATCTTAAGTTTAATCAAGAATCCAGAAATTTAACACAGCTTACAGAAAATATAGTAAATTAGGGAAGATGTTAAATGTGAAGAAATAATCTGAGAAATTAAGAATGTAGAACTTGACAGCTAATGTAAAATTTTCTAATATCACAGTCATGAAAAATGCTTCAAAAGGTTAGAATCGCTAAGAAATCATTGCATTGCAGGCTGAAAAAATACAAAAATATTACTTAAAGCAAAACAAACATAATTCATGTTGCTTTTTGTTTATTTTTGTTCCTGGTTTAGAAAAACAAACTATATGAAAGGTATTTATGATAATACAACAAAACTCCTGAGAAAAATTTGAGTTTGGACTTGATATTAGATGATGATTATTTTAATTTAGTCAATCGTGGTAATTATATTATTGGTGTTGAGTTTTAGGGTTTCTTTATCCTTAGGAGATATTTAATAAATATTTAGAGATGAATTGTCATGATTTTTATGACATAAATTCAGATTGAGGGAGACAGAAAAAAGAAAAGAAAGCAAATATAGGTAAATACTAGTTTTTGAATCTAGGTGGAAGACATATGGGTGTTTATTGTACAATTCTGTGTACTCATTTATATGTAAAAATTGATAAAATTTAGAAAATAAATATCATTAAGTGTTGACATGTAACTAAAAGTTATATAGAACTTTATAAAAATTTGCCACTAGAAAAATTATCAGCTATTCAAAAAATCTAATTGTGTTAAGGGCTTATTAATGATTTTGTGGATTTCTTTGAATAGCAGATTTTTCAATGGGAAGGCTCAATTTTTCATATACTTTGGATTTAGTGTTTTTAACAGGTCAGTAGCTTAGTTAAAATACTTGGCATGAGGTCACATTTCTCCCTAGATAACAAATAATTTTCCTCCTCTTGGTATGGAATTGAAGTCATGCACTTAAGTTAACATAGATGGATTTCTCAGTAAATTCACAAATAGTTTCAAGTAAAAACAAGGCCAGGAGACACACACACACCACTACCACCATCCATATTTAATAATGATTATTTTTAAAAGACATGAAAAAGGTTAACACATGACATCAGACTCTTGTGGATCCTTTTATAAGTATTTATATTTTAAACCTTTTTTTAACAAAGGGGAATTACCCGTTCATAGTGTTTACTCTGGACCCAGAACCTAAAGCTTTTATCATTGTATCACCACTCTCTTAACCATGTGAATTATCCACAAGTGTGTTAACTTAGAACCTCTGTTGTAAAATCTCGATGGAATAAAAGTGTGGATGGACAGAGGATCTTGGTCAATTTGTTGGATTTTGCCCTCTGAAAGCAGCCAGCGGCCATCCCTATCCCACTTGTACCACTGTAATGGTGTGAGGGTGCATTCATTCATCTGTTGTTGAATCAGGGTCTGCAGGCCAGACTTCCGCAGTTGGTGGTCAACGTCGCACATTCTAGTCCTGGACTGGACATTTTAAGAGGGTGGGCAGTTTCTGCCTTGGAATCTTGGAGTCTCAAGAGTGTCATGTAAAAAGTTTGAGTGCTCTGTGGAACAGACAATGTGGAAGCCCTGGTCCAACAAGAGAAAGGAGGTCAGCTAAGCCCAGCCTTTCAGCCATCCTGCTGTAACTGGGTGTCCCAGGTTCTTGGCCTCCCCTGCCCCAGGAATCGGGGAAGGGGCCCTGGAGGTGCAGTGGACTTACTGTTCGTATAAATATCACAGACCTAAAGAGTTTTGCAGAGAGTGATTTATTAGGCAGCGAGAGAGAGCGAGAGAGAAAGAGGTAGAGAGAGCTCCCATGCTGTTGTGGGAGGGGATCCCAGAGAGGGAAATCCATGCAGGTAAGGTACAGTGGAGTTTTAACTTTAAAGTTAATCCCACCCCGTTCCTGTTCTCGTCTAGAGAGGAGTTCTTTCAACCTTCCTCTGGAGTGATTGGTCTTTGACTCCAATATTGGATTGGCTGTTTTGCCCACAATAGAGCCACTCCTTCCAGGGCTTTCGGCTGGCCTTCTGAACAAAGGAAGCTTACCTGGAATTTTACCTAACTCGCGGGCAGGAAAGTTAGACAAGAACCTCTAGGTTCCTGGATGGGGAGGTGGATGTAGGCATCACTCTCGGAAGTTCTTGCCTTTGAAACCACACCCCTTGTGGACCTGGGAAGGGAAGTTAACATAGCCCCTCACTGCCATGGTCCTGGGAACATGAGAGACATCATCTTGGACCTTTCTGACCAGAGCTGCTGCCCAAGAAATCCAGTTTCCCCCTCGTGGAGCTGAACAATTGCTCAGGCAAAATCCTAACTCATAAAATTCTCAAATGTAGCAAAATGATATCATTTGAAGCCACCAATTATCGTGACAACTTTTTATACAGTAACAGATAACTGGAGACTGCTTGAGTATCTTATGGCATAAACCAAACTTTCTACTTAGGGTTTTGTTCAATTACATGTCAATAACCTATTACAAGACATACATCAAATTTATATAAATATGCAGATTTGTAATACTGAGGAAAAACTAAAACCCAAGCACTTCCACAAATTAAATGATTTCTAATTCAATATTGATTCCCATTAATGTACTTGTCTAGTTGCAGAGCGCTTTTGTGGTCAAGATGGAGGAAAGTCCTTATTCTTAGACCAAATACTTCTTGAACCATTATCCAAAAGTATTTTCTAAAAGCCAAGCTGACTGAAAAATATTTTTTTCCTTATTTGTTGAAGGAAAGTATCTGGCAGGAATTCAGCTAACAATCAAACAGTGCTTCAAGGCAGACAGGAGATAAGATGCACTTTCCTTTTACTTAGAGACAACAATGGATGCAGCAAAAATCAAGGTAAGTGATCTGATGTGTGATATATTAGAACCAAAAATTGCCTGCCTGTCCATATAAAATATATCCCATTGACTAACTTCAGGACCTTAATCATCATCGAATAAGAGAAGTTTCTCCTTGGACTGGAGTTAGAAAACCTTTTCTTGTGTATGTATCACCAATGTGGAATCATTATCTTTGCTTTGATGATATTTTTATTTCTTTGACATAAGCGTATGCATTATATGTGTTGCTTCATTTTAAAATACAAGTTGAGGAATTCCCACGTTATATTTCATGATGGTTAAACTGATTTACACTTTTACTACCAGTGTATTAACATTCCTTTTTCACCACAACCTTGCCAGCATCTGTTATTTTCTGACTTTTAATAACAGCCATTCTGACAGGTGTGAAATGGTATCTCATTGTGGTTTTAATTTGCATTTTTCTGCTGATCAGTGATGTTGAGCTTTTTTTTCACATGATTGTTAGCCACATGTATTTCCTCTTTTGTCTGTTCATGTCCTTTGCCCAGTTTTTAATAATAGAATGGATAAAGAAAATGTTATATATGTATATAATGCATATATGTGTATATGTATATACACTGTATTAGCCTGTTCTCATGCTGCTAATAAAGACATACCTGAAACCGGGTAATTTATAAAGGAAAGAGGTTTAATAGACTCACAGTTCTACATGACTAGGGAGGCCTCACAATCGTGGTGGAAGGTGAATGAGGAGCAAAGTCACGTCTGACATGGTGGCAGGTGAGAGCAAGCTTGTGCAGGGGAACTACCTTGTATAAAACCATCAGAGCTCATGAGACTTCTTAACTACCATGAGAACAATATGAGGGGAACCGCCTCCTGTGATTCAGTTATCTCCATCTGGCCCCACCCTTAACACATGGGGATTATTACAATTCAAGGTAAGATTTGGATGAGGACACAGCCAAATCATATCATATACCTTAGAACACTATGCAACCATTAAAAGAACAAGAACACATCTTTTGCAAGAACATGGATGGAACTGGAGGCCATTATTCTTAGCAAACTAATGCAGGAACATTAAAGCAAATACATGTTCTCACTTATAATTGGGAGCTAAATGATGAGATCACATGGATACATAGAGTGAATAACACACACTGGTGCCTATCAGAAGGTGGAGGGTAGGAGGAAGAAGAGGATCAGGAAAAACAGCTAATGAGTACTAGGCTTAATACCTGGGTGATAAAATAATCTGACCAACAAACCCTCGTGACACAATTTTACCTATATAACAAACCTGCACATGTACTCCTGAACTTAAAATAAAAGTTAAATTTTTAAAAATACAAATTAAGTCATCATCTTTATCTTCAGTCTACCTAGAGTCATATTAAGATAGTGTTTCTAATGATACCTGTTGCTGAATTGTCTGAGTTATTATATCAGCCACAATTCCTAGCTATGTGTCCTTGGAAAACGTAATTAAATTTGTTCCTTTATAAAATCTCCCTCTGTGTGTGTGTGTGTGTGTGTGTGTGTGTGTGTGTGCATGTGTGTGTGAGAGAGAGAGGGAGAGACAGAAATGGTATAATTAAATACATGTTAAGCATAGCAAAATGTTTGACACAATGTTAGTAGTCAGGAAATGTCAGCTATCATCATTTATTATGTTCAGTGTTTTTTCTATTCTGAAATACGTTTTTTAATTAAATGCATATGATGCCATCTCATCTTTTTAATGGTTAATCACTGCATCATTAATATATCCAATGAATACATATTTCAGGTTTTCTCCATTTTAATGTGTATTCTTTCTCACTGTTAAAATAACTTTCTTAATATAAATTCTTAAAATTTGAATTTTGCTGCCAAATAACATGTGAAATTTTAAGGATGTTGATACATGTGGAAAATATACCCTCCCGAATATATGCATTAATTATATTTTCTATAGTTTAAAGAATATATGTTTTCAAGAATGCTTTCTAGAACCAGGTAACATCAGGCTTGCTATTCTTTTTAAAGGAGCAATTAAAAACAGATACCCTCTTTTTACACTTAGAAATTTGTAGTGAAATGGCTGCATGTTTACTGGAGATTTGAATTTGTTAATTTTTAAACTAACAGAGCTTGCATGGCTTTTTCCTATTTTTCTACTGAGTGTTAGTACATTTTAATTGTTTTCTGAACCGCTTTATTGAGGTGTGATTAACATACAAAACACTGCACATATTTACAGTGTACGTCATAATAAATTTGAAGATAAACCACATCCATTAAGTCATAACCATATTTATGCCATAAGCATATCATTTACCTGTTCCTTTATGTGTGCATTTTAGAAGTATGTATCATCGAAATAATTATTAATATTGTGGGCATTGACATTCATATTATATCCTTAAGATTACCTAGGGGGTGGGCGCTGTGGCTCACGCCTGTAATCCTAACACTTTGGGAGGCCATGGCAGGTGGATTGCCTGAGCGCAGGAGTTCGAGACCAGCCTGGGCAACACAGTGAAACCCCATCTCTACTAAAATACAAAAAATTACGCAGATGTAGCAGCGTGAGCCTGTAGTCCCAGCAACTCAAGAGGCTGAGGCAGGAGAATTGCTAGAACCCAGGAAGTGTAGGTTGCGGTGAGCAGAGATCACGCCACTGCACTCCAGCCTGGGCAACAGGGTGAGAAATGGTTTCTTAGGAAAAATACCTAATGCATGTAGGGCTTAAAACCTAGATGACAGAATGATGGGTGCAACAAACCACCATGGCACATGTATACCTATGTAATAAACCTGCACGTTCTGCGCATGTATCCCATAACTTAAAGTATAATAAAATGTTTGAAAATTAAAAAAAAAAAAAAAAAAGAAAAAGAAAAAAGATTACCTAGGAAATATTCTTTTCAACATCAGCCTTAGCCAAGTTTTGGATGAGTCCCCAAAAACAATTACAACAAAACAAAATTAGACAAGTGGGACTTAATTAAATTAAAGAGCTTCTGCACAGCAGAAGAAATTATCAACAAAGCAAACAGACAACCTACAGAATGAAATAAAATATTTACAAATTATGCATCTGACAAAAGCCTAATATCCAGAACCTAAAGAGAACTTAATCAACAAGGAAAAAAAAAGTGACCTCTTTTAAAAAATTGGCCAAGGACAAGAACAGACACTTCTCAAAAGATGATATACAAGTGGCCAACATGCATATGAAAAAATGCTTAGCATCACTAATTATCAGAGAAATTCACATCAAAACCACAATGAGATACAATGTTATACCAGTCAGAATGTCTATAATTAAAAAGTCAAATAACAATAATTACTGATGAGGCTATGAAACAAAGGTAACACTAATACACTGTAGGAATTAAATGTGAATTAAATTAATTTCCACAGTGGCTGAATTAAATTAATTCAGCCACTGTGGAAATCAGTCTGGAGATTTCTCAAAGAACTTAAAACAGAGCTACCATTCAACCCAGCAACCCCATTACTGGGTATCTACCCAAAAGAAAAGAGATCATTCTGCCAAAAGACCCATGTACTCATATGTTCAGTGCTGTGTTATTCACAATAGCTAAGACATGAAATCAATCCAGGTGCCCATCAAGAATAGGTTGGATATAAAAATGTGGTATATTCACCATGGAATACTATGCAGACATAAAAAAGAATTAAATAATGTACTTTGCAGCAACATGGTTGTAGCTGAAGGCCATAATCCCAAGCAAATTAACATGGGAACAGAAAACCAAATACTATATGTTCTCACTTATACATGGGAGCTGAATGTTGAGCTCACATAGACATAAATATGGGAACCATAGACACTGTGGACTACTAGAAGGCAGAGGGAGGTAGGGATACGTGTTTAAAAACACTACCTATTGGGTACTATGCTCACTACCTAAGTGAGAGGATCTTTTCTTCAAATCTCACAATCATGCAATATTCCCATGTAACCAATCTGTACCTGTACCTCCCTGTATTGAAAATAGAAGTTGAAATAAAAAAAACAATAAATATTTTCATGATCATTGGATTAATAGGGAAGAATCCTCTTTCATTTCTGATATTGCTAATTTCACTTTTTTGTGTCATCTCACTTTTTACCCTGTTTAGCCCAACTAGAATTTGTCAATTTTATTGAATTTTTAAAATAAACTAGTTTTGATTTCTTTGATTATTCTTTACTTTTAGTAAATTTCATTGACTTCTTCTCTAATGTTTTATAATTTTTTTCTTTGTTATGGTCTTCAAGTGACCTTTTGTCTACAGTTTCCTAAGATGGGAACTCAGATTATTTATCTTAGGTCTTTCTTCTTTTCTATATGAAATCCAGCAATAAATTGTTAAAAGTATTGCATTATATAACTGTTGATAAATTAATAAAGCCAAGAAGTGATAGAAAAGCAAATATATATTTATAGAGTATGTGTATTAGCCCATTTTCACACTGCTGATAAAGACATACCCAAGACTGGGTAATTTACAAAAAAAAAAAAAGATTTAATTCAACTCCGAGTTCCATGTGGCTGGGGTTGGTGGGGGGGCCTCACAATCATGGCAGAAGGCAGAAGGCATGTCTTACATTGCAGCAGGCAAGAGAGAAAATGAGAAGCAAGTGAAGTGAGTTTCCTCTTATCAAACCATCAGAGCTCATGAGACTTATTCACTACCATGAAAATAGTATGGGAGAAACCAGCCCCATGATTCAATTATCTCTCACCAGGTCCTTTTCACAACGCATGGGAATTGTGGGATTACAATTCAAGATGAGATTTGGGTGGGGACACAGAGCCAAACCATATCATTCTTCCCCTGGACATTCCCAAATCTCCTGTCCTCATATTTCAAAACCAATCATGCCTTCCTAAAGGTCCCCTAAAGTCTTAACTCAAAAGTCCACACTCCAATGTCTTATCTGAGAGAAGGCAAGTCCCTACCACCTACAAGCCTATAAAATCAAAAGCAAGTTAGTTACTTCCTAGATACAATGGGGGCACAGACATTGGGTAAATACAGCCATTCCACATGGGGAAAATTGGCAAAAACAAAGGGCTACTGGCCCTATGCAAGTCCAAAATCCATCGGAGCAGACAAATCTTAAGGATCCAAAATCATCTCCTTGGACTCCATGTCTCACATCCAGCTCACACTGATGCAAGAGGTAGGTTCCCACAGCCTTGTAAAGCTCTGCCCTATGGCTTTTCGTGATATAGCCCCTCTCCAGGCTGCTTTCACAGTTTGGCATTGAGTTTCTGTGGCTTTTCCAGGTTCACAGTGCAGGCTGTCAGTGGATCTATCATTCTGGGGTCTGGAAGACAATGGCCTTCTTCTCATGGCTCTATTAGGCAGTGTCCCAGTAGGTACTCTCTGTGGGGGCTCCAACCCCGTAATTCCCTGCTGCACTGCCCTGGCAGAGGTGCTCCATGAGAGCTCAACCCCTGCATCAAACTTCTGCCTGGACATCCAGGTGTTTCCATACATTGTCTGAAATTAGTCAGAGATTCCCAAACCCCAATTCTCCACTTCTGTGCATTGGCAGAACCATGTGGAAGCTGCCAATGCTTGAGGCTTGCATCCACTGAAGCCACTTCCCCAGCTCTATCTTGGCCCCTTCCAGACAGCGCTAGAGAGGCTGAGATGCAGTCCCTAGGCTGCATAAAGCGTGATAACCCAGGGCCTAGCCCATGAAACAAATTTTTCCTCCTAGGCTTCTGGGCCTGTGATGGGAGGGGCTGTGGTAAAGATCTCTGACATGCCCTGGAGACATTTTCTCCATTGTCTTGGGGGTTATATTTGACTCCTCTTTTCGGGATTACATTTGACTCCTTGTTACTTATGCAAATTTCTGCAGCAGGCGTGTGTTTATCCTAAGAATTGTTTTTTCTATTGTATTGTCAGACTACAAATTTTCCTAATTTTTATGTTGCGTTTCCCTTTTGAAACTGAATGCCTTTAACAGCACCAAAGTCACCTCTTGAATGCTTTGCTTTGCTGCTTAGAAATTTCTTCCACCAGATACCCTAAATCATCTTTCTCAAGTTTAATGTTCCACAAACCTCTAGGGCAGGGACAAAATGCCTCCAGTCTCTTGGCTAAAACATGACAAGATTTATACTTGTTCCAGTTTCCAACAATTTCCTCATCTCCATCTGATGCTACCTCAGCCTGGATTTCATTGTCCGTATCATTATCAGCATTTTGGGTCAAAGCCAGTCAGTAAGTCTCTAGGGAGTTCCAAATTTTCCCACATTTTCTTTTCTTCTTCTCAGACCTTCAAACTCTTCCAACCTCTGCCTATTACCCAGTTCCAAAGTTGCTTCCACATTTTTGGATATCTTTTCAGCCCCAGTCTACTAGTACCAATTTACTGTATTAGTCTGCTTTCACACTGCTGATAAAAACATACTCAAGACTGGGTAATTTACAAAAGAGGTTTAATCTGACTCACAGTTCCACATGGCTGGGGAGGCCTCACAATCATGGCCAAAGGTGAAAAGCATGACTTACAGCTCAGCGGGCAAGAGAGAGAATGACAATCAAGTGAAACGAGTTTCCCTTTATTAAGTCATCATATCTCATGAGACTGTCACTAGCACAAGAACAGAATGGGAGGAATTGCTCCATGATTCAATTATCTCCTACCAGGTCCCTTCCACAATGCATGGGAATTATGGAAGTACCATTCGAGATGAGAACTGGATGAGGACAAAGAGCCAAACTGTATCAGTGTGTTATGTTATCGCTATAGTTTGGTTGTTTGTCCCCGAAACCTCATGTTGAAATCTGATAATCCATGTTGGAGGTGGGGCCTAATGGGAAGACTTTGAGGGACTAGATCCCTCCTGAATGGTTTGGTGCAGTCCTTATAGTAATGAGTGTCCTCTGTGAGGACAAAAAGTTCTTGCTCTATTGGTTCCCATGAAAGCTGATTGTTAAAAAGAGCCTGGCACCTCCCTCCAGCTTTACCACCATTCACCATGTGATCTCTGAATACACTGCCTCCTGTTTGCCTTCCCTCACGAGTAAAAGCAGCCTGATGTCTTTACCCCATGCAGATACCAGCTCCCTGCTTCTCATAAAACTTGTAGACCTGTGAGTGAAATAAACATCTTTTCTTCATAAATCATCCAGCTTCCAGTATTCCTTTGTAGCAAAACAAATGGACAAAGATAATTAGTATTATTCTTTATCATTAGAGGTAATCTTCATTTGTTCCCATGCATTCAGGCTACCACCTATTGTTATGTACTTATCTTAATGCAGATTTGCTACCATCTGCCTCCTTTGTGAACTTATCCTCATGTTTTGGACTTCTCCTATGTTTAGAGTCAGCTCCTTTGTGAAGAGCTTTGGAGCTCTCCATTCGGATAGGCTGCACGTCCACGTTGGAAATAAACCCTGGGAATATTCATGGGCAATAGTGGCCTCTGGTCTTCTCCATTAGTCTCCCCTACATGTAACTTCTACTCTATGAGCGAACTGAGATGAGTACTCTTGGGCCCCAGATATTCTCAGCCTTTTGCTAGACACTCTGTCCTATGAGTGAAAGCTGTGAGGACAAGGACACTCTGATCTCTCTACTACACTGAGTTGGAGTTGGGGTAGATGAGATATGCTGGCAGTTTTCCTTCCTGGCAAGACAGTGTATTCCTTGATTAGCAGCTCAGGGAAGAGGGATCCTGTGTCAGCCACTCCCATGTGGAGTACAGCCTTCATCAGAATGAGATGGATGGAGAAGGAAAGGAAGTTGTTCTGGCTCACATTCCACAGACTTGAGATTTTCTTACTGAGTTTTAGTAA
Source organism: Cebus imitator (assembly GCF_001604975.1). Lineage (NCBI taxonomy): Eukaryota > Metazoa > Chordata > Mammalia > Primates > Cebidae > Cebus > Cebus imitator. The sequence continues at coordinate 2,554,027 of NW_016107350.1, read as the reverse complement.
GTTTTGTTGAATATTTTCTTTTTCATTTGCTGAATGTTCTTGTGACAGTTTCCAGAGACTTCATATGATCATTCTCTTGTTTATAATTATTTTCACCAATTATGTTTGGTATCTGGGAAGTAAGTACATGAGGCTCCCTACACTTCTTTTCTAAAAGTGAAAGAAACTCTAGACTATTAAAACATAACGTGCTTATTGATAGAGTTATTTTAATATATATCATGTTTGAAACTGTTTTCTACTTGTTGTATTTGTTTTTTTTTCCTGCCTTCTTCCCCTACTTCCTCTAATTTTGAGTATTTTACAATTTCATTTTTTATTTCCTCTCTTGGTATATTAATCTTTTTAAGTTTTTTCAGTTGTTGCTTTAGTTCACACTATACGTTTTAACTAAGTCTATTTTTAAATAACACTATGCTAGTTCATTCATGTCCAGTTCAGGTACACAATTCCCCTGTCTAAGCCTTGTGATATTATAGTGACTCATAAATCTTATCCATATGATATACAACTTCCAAATACCTTGTTATAATTATTATTTCAAAAGTCAGTTATATTTTTCACACACTGGAGCCTGGTGGGGGACAGTGGGAGGAGGGAGAGCATCAGGATAAATACCTAATGCATGTGGGGCTTAATACCTAGGTGATAGGTTGATAGGTGCAGCAAACCACCATGGCACACGTTTACCTATGTAACAAGCCTGCATATCCTGCACATGTACCCCAGAACTTAAAATTAGATGACATTTAAAAAAATCAGTTATACTTTTGATCAATTAAAAACAATTTTTAAAAATTTTATTTTTCTTTCATTTATTTCTTCATCAGTGGCCTTCCTTTCCTTACTTTTTAATTTTTGACCTATATAATTTTGCTTTTCCCTGAAAAACTTGTTTTAGCATGTCTTGCAAGGCTTATTTGCTCCTGATACATAACTTCACTTTATATTATCTAAGACAATCTTTATGTATTCATCTCTTTTGAAGAAACGTTCTCCATAAATAAAATTCTTGATTAGCATTTTGATTTTTTTCCACATCTTAAAATATTTTACTTTATTCTTTTCTTGCTAGTGCGATTCTGATGAGAAATCCACAGTAACTTCTATCCTTTAGCCTCTATAGATAATCGGTCCTGAATCTCCATTTTTTCCAATATTTTCTTTTGGTCACCTGTTTTCTGTAGTTTGATTATGATATGTTTAGGTATTCTTTTTTATTTTATTTTCAAAAATGTTTTGTGTGATTTTATCTTAGTGTTGTGAGTTTCCTGGACTTGTGGCTTGATAAGTGTCACTAGTTTTGGAAATTTTAAGCCACTATCATTTCAAATATTTCTTCTTCTCCACTCTCTCTTTTTTCTCCTACTGGCATTCTGTTACATATATGTTGATCCTTGGAAATTGTTCCATTCTTGGATTTTGTGTTCTGTATTTTTTTATTCTTTTTTTTTTCGGTGTATTTTAGTAAAGGAAGTTTAAATTGACCTATTTTTAAGTTCACTGATTCTTTTCTTGGCCTTGTATAGTTTTTGAATTTACATTAGATAGCTACTATGTTAGTATTTGTTGAAATTAATTGGCAATGATATTTTTATTAGTTCAATATAATACCTCTGGACCCACAAAGAATATAATATATAGATCAGACCACTCTAGGTCAAGAATTTGAGGCTGGGTGCAGTGGCGAATGCCTGTAATACTATCACTTTGAGAGAATTGCTTGAGCCTAGTAGTACAAGACTGCTTTGGGCAACAGAATGAGACTGTTTCTCTACAAAGAAGAAAAACAATTAGTTGAGTGTGGTGGCAAGTACCTACAGATCTGGCTACTCACGAAGCTGAGGCAGGAGGAACACCTGAACCCAGGAATTCAAGACTGTAATGAGCTGTGATTTACACTACTGAACTTCAGCTTGGGTGACAGAGTGAGACCTTGTCTCTAAAACAGTTTTTTAAATAATTTTAACAAACAATCTTGTTTGTGTTTTTCCCCTTTCTTCCTGTGTCTAAAAAATTTTGGTGTTTAAGAAGTGAAAAGTAAATAATCATTGGCTGATTTAAAGTATAAATACGTATTTTGTGATTTAAAACAAAGAAAGATTTTACATTTGAAAAATACGTTTGACTTCTGGACAATTTTTGTAAAGTCAATGTTGGCATAATGAGATTTGTGAGCAATTCCTGGAATACCCTGAATTTCAGTGATTAAGCCAATCAGCATAAAATCTTTAAATTCCCTTCTACTTTTCAGCTTAGAGTTCTGATTAGAGCTGTTCTCATATTTCAACATTTTAATAAAGATTTGAGATAATAAGTTCTGTGCACGTGTGTGTGTGTGTGTGTGTGTGTGTGTGTGTGTGTATTTATGTGTTGCTCCTGTTATACACCACAACAAAAATAATAAAACCATTTAAGACCCAGAGAGGCTGGGTCTCTGAGGAAGGCCATTGTAATAACCTGGCAAATATATGCTTTAGATATTTTCCCAGGCTCACAATTGTTTGCTCAAATAACCTTACTCTAATACTCATGCTCTATAAGAGTATAAAATATCCAAAATGTATAATAGGGACCCCTAGTCATGTGTTCTGAATTTCTTGTCAAACCCAGTGACCCCAGTCACCACCATGACCTCCCTCTTAGTGGAGTCACATATGGGACTCAGCTAATTCACGGAGCCTTGATTCGGGTCCATCTCAGCACTGTTCACTGAGGTCAGAAACTAATGCAGTGGTTATTTTTCTGACTGAAAATAAAATCAAAACGGGTATGTTTAGCAGTTAATATATTCCTCACATTGATTCCTTGATCTTTCGAGTAAGAGTGATTGTCATAGCAAAGGCCAAATGGAAGGCCCTGAGATTTTCACACGATGCCATTACAGCCCCTGGCCAAAAGAGTAAATTAAAAACAATATTTCATCCCAGAGGAATAGCAGAACTTAACGCCACTATCAAAGACTTTAAGGATACAGATACATGGATTCTGTCATATGCACATTAATCATATCCACATTTAATGGGAAGCTATGTTTCATGCTTCTATATAGTCCTAAAACTAATGATGGTTATGAGGTGCTGTTTCCAGCAGGTAGAATGTGTGGATCCAGGATTCAGGAGAGGAGGTAGCAAGGCACTGCTCTCCATCATTTCTACACGCAGAATTTATGCTTCATGTTCATACAGGGAACACGGTAAGAATCTCATTATACTTAAAGCTACAGTTGCCAGCTCTTCTCCTTGAATTCTTCATGCCAGTTATCTAGCAGACATGAAAAAGAATTAGGAAAACAGCCAGGGTCATTTGGTCCTGGCAGGTAAGATGGCCACTACATAAGGTGGACAGGGAGAGGTATGTTTTGCCCTCAGGTGATCTACTGAAGTGTTTCTTGATAATCCCATGCTCAGTTCTCATTCTCAGTATGAAACTGGAACAACCCCAACTTAATAAGATCATAGTATCCAGGAATCTATGAGAGTAGATGGTAGATACTATGGTATCTATGAATCTTCACCCACAAGCCACCTAGACTGAAAGAAGTTTAGCAAAGATCAGTGTCATTTACCTGTGTGGTAGAGAAGGGAGTGGGTGTCAGTTTAGTCCTCAGGACTGACTGCAGCACTGGGGGCTGTAGTTCCTCGCGTTAATCTTCCCCTTTTAACTCTCCCTGCAAATTGTGGTGATTTGGAATCCTGAAGTAGTTGTGCCTAAATCTAATGAACATAAAGTAAGAACAAAGTGATTCCCAGTGAGGTGAGGGGTGAGCTAAAGCAAATGCCTGGTGGTAACTTACCCCTCTGCAGCTGCTGTTAATGCCGGCTGCTAACAGGCTCATAACCATCCCCTTCATTAGGACCACAGTCCTTGGTTGAAAAGGGCTTCCTTACCTAGGAGAGCCCCTTCCCATGCCACGGGCATTCTGTTTTTCAATATTGAATTATATGAGAATACAAAAGTCTGGCCACAATGCCTCAAAATGAAGGCAACTTTTTTTGTGAGATTTATGTTCTAGATTCTCCTGTGGATGAAGCCAAGGTTGATTTCTTTGAGATGATATCATCTCTCAGGGAGTACCTATACGCTGTAACTGTTTTGCTTTCTTCACTCTTGCTTCTGAAAAAGATTCCCTCAATACAGCGTATGAAACCACATCATTGCTAGAAAATACTATCAAAGACATATTTAGACACAAGTTCACATACACAAATAATGACTCAAATTTGTGTTATGATAAATTTTCTAAGCACATAGGCAACCTAAACATATAAATAGGAAAGTGTAGGACTATAGGCACAATATACCATACATAGTGATGCCATATATACTTATATATAACCTTCAACACAAGGCAAAAAGGCATGACAAACTCAATAGTAAAATCCATGGAAGCTCATTTGTGGGGGAGGCAATTAAAAATTATCATTAACTCTTACATCAGCCCTGTTTTGTTTTGTTTTATTGAGATGGAGTCTCACACTGTCGCCCAGGCTGGAGTGCAGTGGCAGAATCTTGGCTCTCGGCAACCTCTGTCTCTGTATTTTTTGTGGAGTTGGAGATTTGCCATGTTTATCAAGCTGTTCTCAAACTCATGACCTTGAGTGATCCACCTGCTTCAGCCCCCCTAAGTGCTGGGATTGTAGGCATGAGCCACCACACCTAGCCAGCCCTGTGTTATTGTACTATTTTTAAAATCACACAACTCATATTTCACAAATATTGATATCTCCATATATATGTTTATAATTTTAATAGGCAACATTGTCTACATTAAAAGTAGTTTTATAGCAATAGTGTTTATTTCTTTCCATTGTATGGCAAGGAAACACAAGAAGGAATGCTCTCACTTGTTATTCTAGAAAAAAAAAGATGGTCAAATTATAATAACATGTGACCATGTAATCTTACCCGGCCAAAATAATTTTAATATAATAAGGTCAAATGTATACTAACATTACCAAAAAAAAAAAATTTACTTCGTCTTGAGATCCAAGCAAAATTGTTTATTTATTTTACTAACTATAAATTCTGCTTTCTTTGACAGAATATGCAAATAATTAACAGAGTTTTACATCCAAGTGAACAGCTTTATAGTTATTCTTTAATTAAAATTGAATACTTGCTTTAAAAAGATGCTCTTATTCTCATTTTCACATTTTCTTTCTCAAACAGCAAATTAATATTACTATTTTTTAGACAGAAGAAATTTTATGCACTTGTGCTTGTGTGTATTTTTTGAGAAACCTTGCAGCAGATAAACTGCTCTGTGAATGTTTCTGAATGGTTTTATTTCTCAATGAGAAAATGTAACTCTTAGTATGTGTATAAATATATCCATGAGAGACAGACAGTAGCTGAGAAGATAGATATATGACATTGAGAGATTGAAAGGGACGAAGGTAGAGGAAACAACTACAATCCAGACCACAAGTTTTTATGAAGGGAGTTCCGTTTTTTACCAAATAGTTTTAAGAATTCTTGATCTAAAGATTTGATCCTAATTTTCCTTCTTCCTCCCTTCCTCTTTCTT